>NC_037676.1:51739463-51786335 GCF_003255815.1 Theropithecus gelada
ATTGTTATGTGTGAACTTGATCCTGCCATTATGATATTAACTGGTTATTTTGCTTGTTAGTTGATGCAGTTTCTACCTAGCCTAAATGGTCTTTACATTCTGGCATGGTTTTGCAATGGCTGGTACTGGTTGTTCCTTTCCATGTTTAGTGCTTCCTTCAGGGTCTCTTGTAAGTCAGGCCTAGTGGTGACAAAATCTCTAAGCATTTGCTTATCTGTAAAGGATTTTATTTCTCCTTCACTTATGAAACTTAGTTTGGTTGGATATGAAATTCTGGGTTTAAAATTCTTTTCTTTAAGAATGTTGAATATTGTCCCCCACTCTCTTCTGGCTTGTAGAGTTTCTGCCAAGAGATCTGATGTTTCTTATCTTTTTATCATTGATAATTACTTTTCCTTTATTATTAATGCAATGACTAAGTTCTTTATTCACATTCAACAGCAGGAACCTCAAGTTCAGCTTTCTCTGAAATAATTTTGTGTTTTCCTATGGAGATAACCAGGGAAAGGCATTCTCCTGTGTCACAGTCACAATCTGTCAACTCTTACTGGTGCTCTCTGTCTGAATTTCCCTTTCATCAGCTCTATCTCTGCCTGCTACATCTCTATGCTGATGAGACCTTATCCTTAGTCCCTAAATGCCCATGCACTCACCCTTTATTTCACAACTACATGCATATCCGGCAATAGATAACTGTTTTTAAAAACTTTGTTAAAGTTATTGGTGTGGCGAAGGGACACATACAAAAATTCTTACTTGAAAAATGTGTAATTGTCCTTCCTTCCTTCCTTTATTCCTTCCTTCCTTCCTTCCTTCCATTTGTCATTTATTGAGTGCCTACTATGGGAGAGCATTCTAGTAACAATCTTCCCAACAAGGATCATTATCAGCATCTGTGAAGAGGAAATTATCATACAACAATTGTAGTGTTTGGGTTGCAAGACTTAGGTCAAGAACTGGGCTCCTCACTTATGATATGTGTGACCTTTAGTTGGTTATGAGCATTTTATAAACTTTAATAATATCTTCCCTATTAGTGTAGCAATAATAACAATAATAATAACCTATTAAGTGTGTTAAGAAAAGGAAAGAAAATAATGCCTAAGATATTCTCAGCATAATGCCTAAAATTAAGCATGCCATAAATATTAGCTGCTATCATTATGTCTAGTTTTATTATTATAATAAAAATATTGTCATCATTATTTAATAGATGCTGGAAAATCCCATTTGGTAATTGACTTTTTCAGTTCTCTGTTAGTCGTTTGCATGAGTAAGTTGAACAATTTTACTTGATATATCAACACAGACATAGCCCATTCCTAGAAAAAAACACCACAGACAACTGAAAAACTTCAGAATCAATGCTGAAAATCTTGAGTTATTCATAAGAATTTCCCAGGTTGACTCAGAAAATATCTCCAATCAGTCCATCCTGTCCAAGCAGGCATACTGTGGACATTCTGCACCTGCCACAATGGTTGCTTCTAACAACCTCCTTTTTTTTTTGTTCATATTCCACTGGAGTCCTTTGGGGTACTATCTCTTCTTCCAGTCTTGCTTCTGTCTTTGGATTAGCTGTTAAACTTCATTTTTCTACCTTCTCTCTGAAAACATTGGCTCCAAATGTGCTCTGACACTTTCCAAGGGACCTTGGCTGCTATGAGTAGGATGCTGTGTCCTGTTGAAGCACCTGGCACTCACACCCTGTTTCCATCCTATGAACACAGTCTTGTCCATCCTGCCATCAGCAAAATAGGAAGGTGGTCAGGCTGTAAATACTTTTTTCCAATAAAGCCCAGTGTTTATTCAAGCAGTAATAAACTTGATTTTATTTTTCCTGAAATCACCATAATTATCTCTTTACAATTCATGCATAAGAAAACTTTATATAGTAAAAATCTGTTCCTATTTTATTATATAATATTTATACCATAACATAGGACAAGGCCATTAGAAAGTTTGTGTTGAGTAGCAAAAGAGAAAATTTTCTCATGGAAATATTACTGCAATTTAAATGCAACTAAAAACTTTCATATCTTGAAAATTGTCAAAACTTTAAGACAATATTTACCGTATACTATAAGCCACTATTTTTACATTTGGCAGCCTATCTGGTTTCTTTCTTTTCTTTTACTTTTTTCAAACCAGTGGCCATTATAGAAGCAGGAGCCTAGATTCACAGCAGTATTGATTAATACGTTCCACTCTGTCAGTTTACATATTCATCAATTCTTTCCCACATATATTTTACTTCACAGTTTAGGAAAGAAAACATTCACATGCAATACCCTCAGATTTCCAGTTTAGAGATATCCTTCTTTATATCAGATTCCTTAATAGTTAACAGATATCGTTCTTTATATCAGATTCCTTAATAGTTTAGAGATAACCTTCTTTGTATCAGATTCCTTAATAGTTTAGAGATATCCTTCTTTATGTCAGATTCCTTAATAGTTTAAAGGTAACCTTCTTTATATCAGATTCCTTAATAGTTTAGAGATAACCTTCTTTATATCAGATTCCTTAATAAAATAAACATGAACCATAAAACCACTAGAAAGAATACAAATCATGCACAGAATTAGATTATGTGTACTGAAATTATGAAATTAAAACATTAGATAATTATGAAGTATTATCTATTTTCAAAAAACACACATGAAATGAAAAGGTAACATGGTAAAATAATGGTTAAATATAGAATAGTAATTTATTGGATATAAAGAATTAATAGTAAGGTAAAGTGGAAACATGTCATATTCTTTCAAAATCTAAGGCCATTTTATGTGACTAATTAAAAACGTGACTTTAATGAGAATTATGAAATCTGCAGTTTGAGGTATGTCATTTCTTTTTCCACTAGACCTTCTAAAGAAATATAATAAAAGCATGTTACATTTTTATTGAGAAAATAAAATAAGCATTACAAAATGTGCAAAGTAGTAAATAAGTCAATTCACTTAGTCACACCACAGCATGGTGATCCTGAGCAAAAGACTGGGACGTTCCTCCTCCATGCCTGTCCCTGCTCACCTGGTTCTGGATAGGGGAACTGGGGCAGCTGCTCCACAGTCTGTGTCCCATTGTCCTCATCTGGAACGGGGTGATGTGAACAGTGCTAGTTCACAAGCTTAAATGAGTCAACGTATGCAGAACTCTGAGAGGAGCACTTGGCACACAGTGCTGGGACACGCTGGAGTTTGTGGCTATTATTATTGAGGTACTTTTAAAATAACCAGTAAACTGTCCTCAATATTTTGAAGAAAATTGAGATCCAGAGAAGATCAGTGATCTCTGAGTATAAAAGGAAGGCAAATAAATGTATCAGTCCTGAAAATACATTGTGACGTTGTTCTTATGTGTTACATCTGTTTGAGAGTTCCTTTTCTTCGGGAAATTTTATAAAATCATCAAATTTTGTCAAACATGTTATACTGACCATGTCATTTGTGCACTAAGCAGATCGACTTGGTGGACTACTCCAACATTTAGGAACTCGCACACTGGAGGTAATCAGTAGAAGCACTGGGAACATTTTGGACAAAGTGAAAACAGTGCATTTATGGTAAGCTTTGAATTAGAAAAATAACAAACCCTGAGGAAACAAATTAAGAAAACTAACTAGAAGAAAGAGCTAGAGAGTGAGAAGCGAAATTGAATGTTCTTTCTGACATTCATTGCTGCTCAGGTCAGAGTTGGTGTTACACCTGAATACCTTCTGAAAATAGAAAAGCAAACTGCCACAAGAGAAATACTCCCTTATCTTAGCAGGATGCTAAATGTTCTGTACCCTTGAAACAGTGCTTGGGAAATAATAGCCTGCTTGTGGTAATGGGAACAGATATTGTTGTCTGAAAGCACTTCTGATTACATTTTAAATTCCCCTGTGTTTCAGAGAATTGTAAGACCATCTTTGAAGTGTTGTGTGGGGGAACGGAAAGAGAAATTAACTTACAATTTTATTCTAATGATTCAAGAGCGTTGAGGCTGAGCTCAAAAACTCTGCAAATGAGTGCAAATTAAATAAGCCATACACAGTAGTGACAAATGAACACAACATACATTTTCTCCAGTTTTACCAGTGAAAGTAATTGAAGACAGATAGGATGCTTAGCAATGGGAGGGTCATTACTTTTTTTGCTGATAATTTATAATATGCACTATTTAAGTAGAAAGAATAACTTTCTTTGATAAAAAGTCTCCCAAAGTCAATATATACCTTTTGCACAATTAAATTAAAAGGTTTAAATATGGGAAGTTGAAAATTGAAATGCAATATTTCTATTCATGTAAAGTAAAGCTGCAATTTTTCATTAAACTAAATGCACAAGAAAAATGTTTTCATCTAGCATACTTGAACACTATCACTGACTTTTAATTTCTGAGCCACTGAAGACTGAGATCTCTTTTGGCACAGAACTATTATCCCAAGGTGTGGACTGTGTCTGTCAGTGCAAGTACAGTGAAAGAAAGATACAATGTTTCCACTTCATTCAAACTAAAATCCAACAAAGAAACAAACAATATTTAACTGCCTGAAATAGTTATGAGTTATATAGTAAATTTTGTTTTTGTATGTAGTGTACTATGCTACACACTGTAATTCTTATTTTCAGTTAATGAGACAAGAATGCTTTGTACTACTAGTACAGATTCAAATACTAAATTAGGTAGTATTTTTACACATAAATACACACACTTGCACACATACCCAAATATACACAAAGAATTGAAACTGAAGGAACTTAAAATTATTTAAAAAGATAAAATATACATACATTTCAAATATCAAAAATCAAATCATCACATTGATTCTGTTATTTCTGTATTATTTATGTTTAATATACTTGAATAGTTACCAAATTTGCCAATTTTTTACTATATTTAATAATTTCTTCTGGGCATGGTGGCTTATGCTTATAACGCCAGCACTTTGAGAGGCCAACGCAGGTGGATTGCTTGAGCTCAGGAGTTTGAGACCAGCCTGAGAAACAGAGAGAGACCCTGTTGTATTACTTAGTTCTCACATTGCTATAAAGAAATACCTGAGTCTGGTTTAATTGGCTCATGCTTCTGCAGGCTATACAAAAAGCATAACAACTTCTGCTTCTGGGAAGGCCTCAGGAAACTTGCAAACATCTTAGAATGTGAATGGCAACCCAGGTGTCTTACATGGTGCAGCAGGAGCAAGAGAGTGAGGGGAAAGGCACTACACGCTTTTAAACAACCAGATGTCATAACTCACTCACTCACTATCACAAGAACAGCACAGAAGGGATGGTACTAACACATCCCTGATAACTCTATCTCCATGATCCAATCACCTCTCACCAGATCCTACCTTCAACACTGGGGATTACAATTCAAGATAATATTTGGGAAGGGACACAGACTCTAACCATATCACCTGTCTCTACAAAAAGTACAAAAAATTAGCTGGGTGTAGTGGCATGCTTCTGTAGTCCCAGCTACTTCAGGAGGCTGAGTTGGGGGAATCGCTTAAGCCCCTAAGGTCAAAGTTGCAGTGAACTGAGATTGAACCCCTGAACTCCAGCCTGAGCAACAGAGCAAGAGCCTCTCTCAAAAAAAAAAAAAAAAAAAAAAGTTAAAAAATAAATTAGCCAGATGTGGTGGTGCATGCCTGTGGTTCCAGCTACTTGAGAGGCTGAGGTGGGATGGTCACTTGAGCCAGAAGTTGAGGCTGCAGTGAGCTAAAATCACACTACTTCACTCCAGCTTAGGCAACAGGATCTCACTCTATGTAATAGTTTTTCATGTTACATATAAGTTTGATCTTGAAGCAAAATCATAAGGAATCTAGCACCAATACTTTATGTATTAAGAAGCCCAGGCCAAGTACAGTGGCTCATGCCTGTAATCCCAACACTCTGGGAGCTGGAAGCAAGCAGATCACTTGACCCCAGAAGTTCAAGGCCAGCCTGAGCAATATAGTGAGGCCATCTCCACAAAAAATTTAAAAATTATTTTGGTGTGGTGGTGCATGCCTATACTACCAGCTTCTTGGGAGGCTGAGGTGGGAGAATTGTTTGAGTCCAGGAGGTTGAGGCTATAGTAAGCTAGGGTCACACCACTACATTCCAGCTAGGGTGACAGGATGAGATGTTGCCTTAAAAACAACAACAACAACAAAAACCAAAAAAACAAACAAAAAAAACCACAAAAAAACAGATTTGCTTTTTTTTTTTTTTTGGCAAAAGACTGACTAGACATGGCCAGGTGGAAGAGCTGCTACTGCAGGACCGAAATGACTGGCACACTCTTAATAGATCTTCAGAGGGAAGGCATCAAGAGTAAAGGGAGGAAAGACACAGAAGCTGGGCTGAAGGGGGAGGAAGCTAGGAAGCCCACAAGGGGCAACAATGCACCAAGAATTGTTCCTGGTCCCCAGTGACTCTGAGGGAAGGATGAGTTGAACTGGCAAGGAGCAACCTGCTCTCACCATAGCCCTCTGGAATCTTAGCATTAGGAGACCCCTTGACCACCACACGCACTTGAGTTGGCAGGGAGTGCTGCTTAGAGAAATGGTAGGGCTAGCAAGCCAGCTGATGTAGAGCCCAGAGAATTTAATGAGGAAGGGTATGCAGCAAAGCCTGGCCAGGGATGCCATCCTCCTAGGCTCAACTGGCTCCCATAGGAGACTTTATTACCAAGAGAACTGTTGGATCTGAACTCTGCAGAGAAGACTTGCCCATCAGACATGGCCAGTCTGACCTGAGCTCTCCTTGGTCTGCCATTCTCACCTGGGACCCCAGTCTGGTCATGACTGCTTGCAAAGCAGCCTCAGGTTCCCTGGGACCCTGCATCATAAGTTTTGTGCTGGCGGATTGTGCCTCACCAGCGGAGGTCTCCAGTGGGGCAGCTCCCATGGCCATGCAGCATCTTACATACTCCTTCCCCACAGGGTAGCATCCCAGGGCCCATAACAACTCCCTGAAATCACTTTGCCAGTGCATGTGTGCATGGGTTCGTCTTGCTTTTCTTGCCCCACCAACATGAGTGTGTGCATGCACCCTGCCCTGACACTGCTGTGATGGGGGTGCAGTCCACTCCTCTCTCCCTGCCAAACACCATTGCAGTTGAAGCCTTGGCAGGCACAGAGCCAGCCAGCCCCACCCCCATCAGTGCCCTGCCCCTGTGTCAATACTGCCATGGGACTGAAACTAGGCACAGAAAGAGCAGATCCTCCCCAGCTCTGAAAAACTACCTCTTCCTGTAACATACACAGAATGGGCACAGACCTGTGCTCACCAGCACCTTGCTCCTGTGGCAATACAACCACCAGTGAAGCCACATGCACAGTCACCAGTAGGGGCGCCCCCACCCTCCCAACCACATTGCCTTCACCACTGTGGTTAACACCCACAATGAGACAAGCACCCCACACCCACCAGTACTCTGCTGCAGCCAACAAGTGTGCACCCCACAGTTCTGTCAGTGATGCTACTACTGGCATATGCAAATGAGTCCAGATCCCACTGTAATGCCACTATGAAATGCTTTTACTGACACCACCTATTAGACTGAAGTAACCAGAAGTCCAAGAGCACCATGCCCTTTCACCTAGTGCAGTAGATTTCTAACATCAGGGAGCAAAAGAACAAAGTTAGGGCCTGATAGAAATCCCCCAGAGTTAAAGCATGCAGTCCAGGAGCTGGGAACTGAGCCCCCTAAAATTTTCCCAGAAATGAAGCCAGTTGGCTGACTCCACCGTATACCACAATCAAACCCTCAAAATCATCAAACAAAACAAAAGAGAAAAAAAATCCAAAGGCCAGCAGCCTCAAAGATTGAAGGAACATGAGCCCACAGAGATAAGAAAGAATGAGTGCAAGAATCCTGACAACACAAAAAGCCAGAGCGCCTTCTTTTCTTCAAATGACTGCACCACTACTCCAGCAAGGGTTTTGAATCAGGCTGAGATGGCTGAAATGATGGAAATAGAATTCAGAGAATGGATATAAAAATATCATTGAGATGCAGGAATACATTGAAACCCAATCCAAGGAAGATAAGAATCACAATAAAACAATGCAGGAGCTGACAGACAAAATAGCCAGTAGAGAAAAGAACATAACTAACCTGACAGACTGAAAAACACACTATCAGAATTTAATAATGCAATCACAAGTATTAACAGCAGAATGGACCAGGTCAGGATAGCATCTCAGAGCTTAAAGACTGGCTTTCTGAATTAAACAGTCAGACAAGAATAAAGGAAAAGGAATGAAAAGAAACAAAACCTCCCAGGGGTATGGAATAATTTAGAAACCAAATCTATGACTCATTGATGTTACTGAAAGACATGTGGAGGGTGTAAGCAATTTGGAAAGCATATTTTAGGATATCATCCATAAGAACTTGCCCAGCCTAGCTGGAGAGACCAACATGCAAATCAAGAAATGCATAGTACCCTGGTAAGATACTCCACAAGAAGTTCCTCCCAAAGGTACATAATCATCAGGTTTTCCAAGGTCAAAATGAAAGAAAAAGTGTTAAAGACAGCTGGAGAGAAAAGCCAGGTCACCTGCAAAGAAAAGTTCATCAGACTAACAGCAGATGTCTCGGCAGTAACCCTGCAAGTCAGAAAAAATTGGGGGCCAAAATTCAACATTCTTAAATAAAAGAAATTCCAACACAGAATTTTATATCTGGCCAAACTAAGCTTCATAAACAAAGGAGAAAAATGTTTTTCAGACAAGCAAATGCTGAAAGAATTTGTTACCAACAGACCTGCCTTAGAAGAGCTACTGAAAGAAGCACTAAATCTAGAAAAGAAAGAACATTACCAGCCACTACAAAAACACAATGAAGTACGCAGACCGGTGACATCATGAAGCAACCATATAAACAAGTCTGCATAATAACCAGCTAACATCAGGATAACAGGATCAAATACACACAAACCAGTATTAACCCTGAATGTAAATGGGCTAAATGCCCAAATTAAAAGACACAGAGTGGCAAGTTGGAGAGAGTCAAAACCCATTGATATGCTGTCTTCAAGAGACCCATCTCATATGCAATGACACCTATAAGCTCAAAATAAAGAGATGGAGAAAAATCTTCCAGGCAAATGAGAAACAGAGAAAAGCAGGAGTTGCAATCCTAATTTCAGACAAAATAGACTTCATACCAACAAAGATCAAAAAAGACAAAGAAAGACATTACATAATGGTAAAGGGTTAAATTCAACAAGAAGACCTAACTATCCTAAATATATATGCACCCAACACAGAAGTACCAAGATTCATAAGGCAAATCCTTAGAGACCTTCAAAGACACTCAGAGTCCCACATAGTGGGAGATTTCAACACCCCAACAACAGCTTAGAAAGATGATTGAGGCAGAAAATTAACAAAAATTTTCAGGACCTAAACTCAGCACTGGGTGAGATGGACCTGATAGACATCTACAGAACTCTCCACTCAAAAGAACAGAATATACATTCTTCTCATTGACAGATGGCACATACTCTAAAATCAATCAAATCATCAGACATAAAACACTCCTTGGAGAATGGAAAATAACTGAAATGATAGCAATCAATCTTTCAGAAAACAGCACAATCAACTCAGAAATCAAGACTGAGAATTCACTCAAATATACACACAATTACATGGAAATTGAATAACTTCCTACTGACTGACTTTTGGATAAATAATGCAATTAAGGCAGAAATCAAGAAGTTCTTTGATGCTAATAAGCACAAAGATACAATATATAAGAATCTCTGGGATACAGCTAAGGTAGTGTTAAGAGGGAAATTTATCAGGGACCAAGATGGCCAATTAAAAGTAGCTGTGGTGCAGTCTCAGGATACAGAATTAAGGTGCAGAAAATCCCAAGCATTCCTATACAGCAACAACAGACAAGCAGAGAACCAAGTCATAAATTACCTCCCATTCACAATTGCTAAAAAGAGAATAAAGCACCTAGGAATACAGCTAACAAGGGAAGTGAAGGATCTCTTCAAGAAGAACTATAAACCACCACTCGAAGAAATAAAAGAGAACACAAACAAATGGAAACACATTGCATGTTCATGGATAGGAAGAATCAATATAGTGAAAATGGCCATACTGCCCAAAGTAATTTATAGATTCAATGCTATTCCCTTTAAAAGATCACCAGTATTCTTCACAGCATTAGAAAAAAAATGCTTTCAAATTCATATGGAACCAAAAAAGAGCCTGAATAGCCAAGACAATCTGAAGCAAAAAGAACAAAGCTGGAGGCATCATGTTACCCAACTTCAAACTATACTACAAGACTGCAATAACTGAAACAGCATGGTACCATTACAAAAACAGACACATAGACCAACGGAACAGAATAGAGATCTCAGAAACAAGACTGCACATCTACAACCATCTGATCTTTGAAAACCTGACAAAAACAAGCAATGAGGAAAGGATCCTCTATTTAATAAATGATGCTGGGAGAACTGGCCAGCCATATACAGAAAATTGAAACTGAACCCCTTTCTTACACCCTATATAAAAAATAACTCAAGATGAATTAAAGACTTATATGTAAAACTGAAAACTATGAAAACCACAGAAGAAAGTTTAGGCAATACTATTCAGGACATAGACACGGGCAAAGATTTCATGAAGAAAATACCAAAAGCAATTGCAACAAAAGCCAAAACTGACTAATGGGATCTAATTAAATCAAAGAGCTTTTTTTAGAGACTGAGCCTCACTCTGTTGCCCAGGCTGGAGTGCACTGGCACTATCTCAACTCACTGCAACCTCTGCTGCAAATTATTTTTCTTAATCTGTGTTCCTTAGACAGCAAAGTTAGTGAAAATTTCTCAGCAAGATTATATGCAGTCGATCTGTATTTCTGCTTTTCAAAAGTAATGCATGTGTATGCCTGTGGGTGTGTCTTGGCCTACGTGTGCACTTTTATTTTATTATGGATAGTCTAATATAAAATTTGCTTAGTTCTATCTTTTTTCTCTTTGAGAGAAACATTGGTATAGAGTATCCAGAAGTATCTGTACCCACAATTGTTAATAAACTGCTTCTACCAACCCAGAGCCTAGGCATAATTAATTATGGAGATGAGAATCTATGCTGCCTCATTTCTTTAGGTTATATCAAGTTTTTCTACCAGCAGCAGTTTATACAGACATTAATAGGTCTCCCCCCAATGCCTCCCCACCATAACACTATCTAACACCTTCATCACCTTAGTTTTTACAGATAGAACCACCTAGCACGTACTACTTGTCACAATATACTCATCCCACACACTTAAGGTGATTCGTTAGTTCTGATAATGCTTCATATAGCCCAACTGTTTTGTTTGTTTGTTTTTTAATCTGGGCTCTGGTTTACTCTTAAAGCTTTAAACTTGGTCAGAATTCAGTAGCTGAATAAATAAATAATCAGAAAATACCTGATGATTAATTTTATGTGTCAATTTGCCTGGGCAATGATGCCCAGCTATTTGGTCAAACACAATTTTGGATATTTCGGTGAATAATTTTTTGTATTAGTTCAATATTTAAATTTTTGAGTAAAGCAGTTTACCCTCTTTAACATGAATGGGACTCAACCAACTAATTGAAGAGTTTAAGAAAACAAAGCCTGATCTCCGTGCAAAGATAAATTACAACAGCAGACAGACTTTGAACTTGAAGTGGAACTCTCCTAAGTCTCCAATCTGTCAGCCTACCCTATAGAATTTGGACTTAACCAAGTCTTCACAACCTGTTAAAATAAGTCTTAAAATAAGTCCTTAAATAAGTCTCTCTGTGTATATATACGCATGCCCTGTTGGTTCTATCTCTGGAGAACACTGACTAATACATACGTCTTTATAAATTTGTGACTGTCTCAACTTTTAGAACTTTGTGGGATTGCCAGTTCTGCTGATAGGGAAATTATTACTGAAGTGCCAGGAGTTCAGTCTAGGTCCTACTGCTTCACTGCACAGAAAGCCAATCATTGAGACGAGTTTTACTAGGGAACAAGGTTTTATTCAGGTGCTGCAGCCAAGGAGAATGGAACATCAGCCTCAAATCCATCTCCCTGATGGACTGAAGTTAAAGTTTTCTATAACAGGCAAGAAATGTAACCATGTGTGAGAAAACAGAAATTAGGGAGGGGTAAGAAAGAGGAGTTGGTCAATAGGAAGCTGGTGGTCACTTAGGCAATTGTGATGGGTGTAGAGTCCTGAATCTCATTGTCCAAATGTGGTGACTTGGTAAGTTTCATGTCTTTGATACCACCTGGGAGACCTGATGGTTGGTTTCCTGGAAAAAAAATCAGATAAGACAGTTGTAACTTTCTCAAGTTTTAAGACTGGGAGGATCAATTTTTATGTTTATTCAAAAGAATCCCTAAATATCATTTCTATGGGACAGTTGGTCTGATTTCAAAAACTTAAAAGACAACCACCAATTTGCTGCAGGAATGCATTTCCCTCCTTTTCCAGACTATCATGGCCTTGCCTCCTGCCCTGTTTTGCTTAGGCCCATTGTTGACCCTAAGACCTCTGAGCTCCAAGAGCCATCACCAGAGAGAGCACCATCCATCCAAAGTACAAAGAATTATTCAAGTAAACAAACTGAGTTAGTTTTCTAGGTGTCCATGTACATCTTACAGAAGTAGATATTTTAAAGTAATATTTACTAAATGTAATATTTATTATATATTAAAAAATAGAAAAAGTTAAACTAAAACATTTTTTTTGTTAAGTCACAAAACTTTCTGTGGAATGTATATAATTTGTGCATGTATAAAATGACATATCTACAAATGTAAAAATATATTTTTTATATATATACAGTGAAATATACAATGAATACATCTACATTTTAGATCATCTGAGATTTATGTTCTTTGATTTTTCATCCTTCAGTTGTGTGAACTATACTATTTGGAGATCGGGGGGAAAAGTATTTTTCAAATATTTATGAAGAGTAATGGAAGCTTGTGGATTCAAACAAGGAAGCACTGGAAAGAGCAACAGGGATGAATTTGATATATCAGGACGTGAAAAGATGCTCTTTCAATTACACAAAAAAATAGCACAAAGAACACAAAGCCTTACTGACCAAGGTTTTTGTTGCTCTTTGTTAGTTTTTTTTAGCCTAAATACAGTAAGATGATCCTTTCGAATAGGGAATGAAGTTAGGGAATATGAGAAGCAGGAGGGGAGAACTCTGCTTTTCTGACTGATTTTGTCCCTTTCTCTAGAGACATTCCTCTTAGTCAAAAGCACCAAGACTGCTTGCTGACAATTGTAAAATTTCTCTGTGTAAACTTTAAAGAGTGGTTGAGAACAAGAGAGGGATATGAAGACTGGAGATATGTAAAGTTACCCTTATGAAAAGTAAACTTTGTTAATTATCCCGAGGCCATAGCATAGAGGCTAGGTCAAATTGCTGACAGTTTTTTAAATAACTAGACTGTGAGCAATGGGAAAAGGAAGATTATATATATATATATGGCACCCAATGCTCTTAAGTTATGCTATATGCCATTCTGGACACCGGGAAAATCAACAACAACAAAAACAATAATTCAACATGGGCTCATGAGGACAAGAGCATGGTAGACTGTTCTCATATGACCATTTTAAATCAGACTTATTACACCAATAATTTAGGAGAACGACATGTGTCTTAGTCAGCTAAGGATGCTGTAAAAAATTACCATAGACTGTGTGGCTTAAATGACACATATTTTTTTCTTCTCACAGTTTTAAAGCCTGGAAAGCCTGAGATCAACGAGCCAGCATATTCAATCTGGTGAAGGCTGCTTCCTAGTCTGCAGATGGGCATCTTCTTACTGCATTCGCACATGATGGAGAACAGTGTGTTTGTGCGTTGGGGGGTGTGTGGGGAAGAGAGAGAGATAGAAAGAAAGAGAGAGACAGAGAGAGCTCTCCTCTCTCCTCTTATAAAGGCACAAACATCATTCTGAGGGCTCCCCCTTCATGATCTAATTACCTTCCAAATGTCCCACTTCCTAAAACTATTACTTTGGGGATTTGCATTTCAACATTGAATTTTTTGGGGAGGCACACACAGTTAGTCCATAACATAAATGGTGTATTGTATTTCAAAATGGTTTGTCATAAGCCTCAGTGTATTTACATACTTAATTATGTGTGAGTCTGTATAAATAGTTAAAATATTTTAACAGTTGTTATATAGATAGACAAAAGACGAAGCAAACTCCAGGCCTCTATTCTCAATTCTGGCATATAGGCTAATTTTTTGAAGGATTTCACAGAGCTGCAGGCTTGCTTATTAAATTTGCTGATGGCACAAAGCTGGAGGAAGTCCTAATTGAGATCCAAAAGGAGACTGGGAAGAGCATGTCAAACACTTCTCTTCAGTCTTCTAGTCAGTATCTGAAAGTCCTTATCTTAACACTGACTCAGGGAACCATAATGACAAGCTCTGTTAAAGTGAAAATCCTTGTACTTTGTGCCTTTTCAAAAATTATTTTTATTTGTTTTAGCTTAACATCTAAAGACTTCATTGAAATCATTGTTATATGTTAGAGTAAGCCAAGAACTTTTAAACTGCAGAGTCTTAATTGATTTCTATTTATATTTTTCTAGAAGCAAAAACAAAACAAACTCAAAAATAATCACATTGAAAATCAGTCAAGAACACATGTGAGAAATGTGGCCCGTATCACAAAGCACTTTATTTAGAGAGCATAAAAGGAAAGATGCCTTTTGAACACCAAGGGCAAATGTTTTGTTCCACCCAAATGTGACTTTCAGCAGCTCAATTTATCTAGTTTTCAGCTTCTATGCTAACCATAGTAAAATAGAAAATTACTTACCAAAAAACATTGATGAATAGGTTAAGATTTCTTAACATACATAATATATACATATTTGTATTTATATGTTTGCATATGGATGTAGGTGTGTGTGTCTAGTGGGTGTGAATATGCACACTTAATTGGAGCTATGTAGGACCTTATACTAATGTGCATTAATAAGAAATAATTCACCTAAGTATGTTTCTGGATTTGAGGAATGCTAAAGTTTCAAACCAACATTATTTAGGCATAATTTACATGTGGTAAATTTTATCTTTTGAAATCTTATGGTTTGACTTTTTTTTACAACAAAAATTAGGTTATTTGCATGACCCAAAGACTTCCTTCCTGTCTTGCAGTCACAGCCCCTCATTTAACTCGAGTGCTTGGCTAATACTGGACTGGATTCTGTACATACAGATTAGATTTTCCTTCTCTATAATTCATTTAAAATATAATTAGACTGTACGCACACAGTGTGCCTGTCTTCTTTATCTACGCAACATGTTCAAGTCATCCATTTTGTTGGGACTATGTAGTTCATTTCTATCTATGGTTAAGGAATTTTCCATTGCAGGGATATACCACAATACATCTCCTTATCTGTTGATGAACATTTGGATTATATTTTCCAGGTTTTGGTTATTATGAATAGAATTCTTGTAAGTATTTGTGCAGATATATATTTTCATTTATTTTAAGTAAACCACTACAAGAATTGTTGGGTCAAATGATCAGATGTAATATTATTTTGATAGCAGATTGCTAGATTACTTTGCCACGTTTGTGCTCAATATGGTTTCTAACAGCACAGTATGAAAGTTCCAGTTGTCCTAATTTACCCCAACACGTGGTGTTTCAGGCATCTTATTCTTAGTCATTCTAAAGGATGGGCATTTCTCTGGTAATTAGTGATGTTTGACACTTTTTAATCTGCTGATTAGTATTCAGATACATTACTTTTTGAAATGTCTTTCCAATTATTTTCTACTTTTAAAATTCAGTTATTTCCATTGTTACTGAATTGCAGATGTCTTTATAGACTCTGGATAGAAATTGTTGGTCAGATGTATGTTTTGCAAATAGAGTCTGCTGGTCAGCAGCTTACTGTTCATTTTCTTACTGATGTAATTTTGAAGAGAACAAGTTTTTAATTTAAGTGAATTCTAATTTTTTAATTTAGTTTATTTACTGACTCACCTGTTTTTGTCTTATCTAAGGATATGTTTATCCTAAAGTTGAAAATAAACAAACATACAAACAAACAAATTAACAAACTCCTAAGCCTTCCACCTAAAGTTTATAATTTTAGTGTTTACATTTAGATACATGTCATGACTTAAGTTAATGTTATGTGCAGATTGAGATAAGTTTTATCTTGGTTTTTCACGTGAATAGTCAGTTGTTCCAGCATCAGTTTTGGAAGAGACTATCCTTTCTTTATGAAATTTCCTTGACATTTTTGTGAAAAACATCATGATTTGGCAAATATCCATGAAACTATATGCACACTCATTATTCTGTTATATTGATCTACATATCTATCCTTTTGTCAATACTTCTATGTCTTGATTACTGTAGTGTTCTGGTAAGTTTTGAAATGAAGTAGTGTCTTGTAATTTTAGACTTTTCAATGTCATTTTTACTATTCTAGGTACATTGTGTTTCCATAAAATTTTTGAATGAGCTTATCAATTTCTACTAAAAATGCCAATATTTGTATTGGAATTTCATTAATTTATAGATTTCATAACAATATTGAATATTTCAAATTATGAACAAAGTATATATCACCATTTATTTAGGTATTATTTATATTACTTCAGCAATGTTTTGTGATTTTTAATCTGCTACTCAACTACATTTTTACTTGAATTTATCCCTAACTTCTTAATGCTTCATCTTGGCATTATAAATGATACAGCTTTTTTGTTTAGCTTTGGTTTTCCAACTATCTGTTGCTAGTACAAAAACACAATTTATTTTATATGTTGACTTTGTATTTTCTGACCTTTCTAAATTCAGTTACTCTTCTAATAGTTTTATTTTTTTTTTACAATTTCTTAGGATTTCCACTTTTTATGTTTGCATTGCTTATTAATAAAGACAGTTTTTTTCTTTCTCCTTTCTGATATATATGCATTTTATTTCATTTTCTTACCTTGCAACACTGCCTAGAAACTCAGTACACTGATGAAACAAAAGTAGTCATAGCCTTATCCCCAATGTTAGAAAAAACTTTAAATACAATGTCAGTGTAGGTTTCTTTTTTATGTACATTGTTAAGGTCAGGAATTTCCCTTCTAACCCTAGTTTGTAAAGCAATATATCAAAAATTACTCTTGAATGTTGTCTAATTATTTGCTCACACCTACTGAAAATATGTTATTTAAACAAATATTCTATGAACAAATTTAATGATATTATTTTTAGTCTATTAAACCAAAACTTATATTCAATAGTGTTTAAAACTTTTGGGAGGAGTTACAAATAAGCAAAGAGGAAGGAGAGGATAGAAGGAGCCTGTGGAATTCAAATGAAGTCCAAATTATCACTATAAACTCATGTTTTCCTTAGTCTATTAAAAGACAGATTATATTAAAACAAATTATAGACATATATTGCTTAGTATACATACCTACATTTCTAGCTCTGTTGCTGTGTGGGCCTAGAAGAAATGACACCCTGGTAACAATGAGAATTCCTAAAGCCAAGACATTTGTTTCTATCACCATTCTTCAATTAAAGCAAGGAGAGCCATTTGCAGAAATGGTTGATTCTCATACTGGGGTAAAGAAAATATCAAATGTTCCTGAGGCATCTTGCAGTGCATGAAAATAAAGAAAAAAACAAAAAACAACAACAACAAAAAACAAGTGACAGTATCACGTCAAAAACACACAGGAGTCAAGTAGAAAGAGCTACTAATTGCCAAACTAAGAATTTAGCCAATAAAATGATATTGATAGCATTAAATTATAACCCAAAGAATAAAATTAAAATCCATATTCATGACCAGGCACTGTGGCTCACGCCTGTAATCCCAGCACTTTGGGAGACCGAGGCGGGTGGATCACGAGGTCAGGAGATCGAGACCATCCCGGCTAACACGGTGAAATCCCATCTGTACTAAAAAAAATCACAAAAAATTAGCCAGGCGTGGTGGTGGGCGCCTGTAGTCCCAGCTACTCAAGAGGCTGAGTCAGGAGAATGGCGTGAATCCGGGAGGCGGAGCTAGGAGTGAGCCGAGATGGCGCCACTGCACTCCAGCCTATGCCACAGTCCGTCTCAAAAAACAAAAAAACAAAAAAACAAAAAACAAAAAACAAACCACCAAAAAAAAAATCCATATTCATATAAATAAATGAATGAATACATAAATGGGACAAAAGGTACAAGTTTTCCTTACAGAAGAATTCTAAATAATAATTTTGGAAGGAATGAGAGAAGTGAAAAATCTCCACTGGAGTACCATCATGATATTAGGGGCGGCCAAGATCCACTGATGAATGCTAAAATTAGTAGCCAAAGCTTTTAAGAAAAATAGGGTATCTATGTGGAGCTCAAAGTATCTCTCCCAAGTATGTATTACATATTGAGGAGTAAAAGTTAAAAATATGCCATTCTGTCATATTGATGATTTAAATTAAATGCACTTGGAAAACAGCAGGTGCAAAAAGATCACTCTGAACTTGATGCTGTTTCTTAAAAGCAAAAGATGAAATTTCCATATGAAAGATGCAACAGCCTTATCCTCAAGGATAAGAGGTTGAGACAAAGATAATTCTATAAAAGTATTGTTAAAATAACTCTTATATTTAAAACTTCCCCACATAATTCATTGCTTCTTCACAGCTACTATCCTTCATCCAATCCAGAATGTAAATAATTGAATCTAACTGCTGCCTTAGGTCTTCATATTCTTATAAGAGTCCCTATGCCACATAAAACTACTATTAAATAACTGTGTATGCTTTTCTCTGGTTAATATGTCTGATGCCAATTTAGTTATTGGGCCCAGCTGGGCCCCTAAGAGGACAGAAATAGAGTTTTGTAGCAATAAATGCCTACATTAAGAAAGAAGAAAGATCTCAAACAGTCTAATACACCTCAAAGAACTAGAAAATGAAGACAAAAATGAAGTCCAAAATTAGCTGAAGAAAGAAAACTACAATAATTAGAGCAGAAATCAACTAGAGACTAGAAAAAAAAAAAACATAGAAAAGATTAACAAAACTAAAACTTTTTTTGAAAAAATAAAATTAACAAATCTTTAACTAGAACAAATTCCCTCTGTAAGTATGGTTGCAAACATTTTTAACAAGATATTAGAAGTTAGTTTTCAGCAACATATAAAATATTTACACACAATGTCCACGTGGGGTTTATTCCAGGTATTCAGAGTTGGTTCAAGATTCAAAAAGCACTCAGTGTAAATTCACGACATTGGTAGGCTAAGGATGAAAAACACATGATCATATCAATTGGTACAGAAAAAGTATCTGATAAAATGCAACATGAATTAATAACAAAAAGCCCTCAGGAAAATAGGAATAAAAGGGAACTTCCTCAAGTTGATAAAGAACATTGCCAATAACCTATAGCTAACATCATCCATAATGGCAAAAGACTTCCTTAATGCTTTCACTGTAATATGGGGAACAATGCAAGAAGCTTATTCTGACCACTCTTGTCTATGATAGCACTAGACGTTCTGGCAAATGCAATAAATATACAAAAACAACACCACACACAAAAAAGAGAAAAGAAGAAAGAAAGAAAGAAAGAAAGAAAGAAAGAAAGAAAGAAAGAAAGAAAGAAAGAAAGAAAGAAAGAAAGAAAGAAAGAAAGAAAGAAGGAAAGAAAGAAGGAAAGAAAGAAGGAAAGAAGGAAAGAAGGAAGGAAAGAAAGAAAGAAAGAAAGAAAGAAAGAAAGAAAGAAAGAAGGAAGGAAGGAAGGAAGGAAGGAAGGAGAAAGAAAGAAGGAAAGAAAGAAAAGAAAAGAAAAGAATGAAAGGAAGAAAGAAAGAAAGAGAAAAAAAGAAAGAAAGAAAGAAAGAAAAGGAAGGAAGGAAGAGAAAGAAAGAAAAGAAAAAGAAAAAAATCCACAAATCAAAAAGAAAGAAAGAAAACAGGTCCTATTTATTGACGACATAATTATCTAAGTAGAAAAGTCCAAGGAATCTACCAAAAAAAAAAAAAATCTAGAACAATAAGTGAGTTTAGCAAGGTCACAGTATACACAGTTAATCTATAAAATTTAAATGAACACAAAGGAACTAAAAATAAAAATGACATTTTTTGTTTCAAAAATGAAATACTTATATGTAAATCTAACAAAACATGAATAGGACTTGCATACTGAAAACTATAATATGCTGATGAAAGCAATAAAAATATATAAATAAATGTAGAGACATGGCATGTTAATGAATTAGAAGACTAAGTCAAGATATCAAAGTCAAGATATCAGTTTTCTCCAAGTGGATATACAGGCTTAAGGTAATTTCTTTCAAAATATCAGTCAGATTTTGTAGATATAAATAACCTTAGTCTAAAATGTATAGAAAAAAATGAAACTGGGTTAACTAAACAATTTTGAAAAACTAACTGTGAGATAAATCTGTTCCAATTCAAAACTTATTACCTGGCTGTAGTAATCAAAACTATATAGTATTTTAGGAGGTTCACATGTACATCAGCGGTACAAAAAATGGGCAGCTGAATGGGCAAAAACTGGAAGCATTCCCCTTGAAAACCGGTACAAAACAAGAACTCTCTCACCACTCCTACTCAACATAGTATTGGAAGTTCTGGCCAGGGTAATCAGGCAAGAGAAAGAAATAAAGTGTATTGAAATAGGAAGAGAGGATGTCAGACTGTCTCTGTTTATAGTTGGCATGATCCTGTATCTAGAAAAACCAGTTGTCTCAGCCCCAGAGCTTTGTAAGCTGATAAGCAACTTCAGTAAAGTCTCAGGATACAAAACCAATGTGCAAAAATCACAAGCATTCCTATACACCAACAATAGACAAGCAGAGAGCCAAATCATGAATAAATTCCTATTCACAATTGCTACAAAGAGAATAAAATATCTAGGAATATAGCTAACAAGGGGAGTGAAGGACCTCTTCAAGGAGAGCTACAAACCACTGCTCAAGGAAATCAGAGAGAACACAAATGAATGGAAAACATTCCATGCTCATGGATAGGAGGAACAAATATCATGAAAATGGCCATACTTCCCAAAGTAATGTATAGATTCAATGTTATTCCCATTAAATTGCCATTGACATTTTTCACAGAATTAGAAAAAAACTACTTCAAAATTCATATGGTACCAACAAAGAGCCCATAGAGCCAAGACAATCCTAAGCAAAAAGAACAAAGCTGGAGGCATCACACTATCCAACTTGAAATTATACTACAAGGCCTCAGTAACCAATACAATGTAGTTCTGGTACAAATAAGACCACACATCTACAACCATCTGACCTTTGATAAACTTGACCAAAGCAAGCAATGGGGAAATGATTCCCTACTTAATACATAGTCCTGGGAAAATAGGCTAGCCATATGCAGAAAATCGAAACTGGACCCCTTCCTTACATCTTATAGAAAAATTAACTCAAGATGGATTAAAGATTTAAATGTAAAACCCAAAACTATGAAAACTCTAGATGAAAATCTAGGCAATACCATTCAGGACACGAAAATCTAGGCAATACCATTCAGGTATGGGCAAAGATTTCATGATGAAAACGTCAAAAGCAATTGCCACAATAGCAAAAATTGACAAATGTAATCTAATTAAACTAAAGAGTTTATGCATGGCAAATGAAACTATCATGAATGAATGGACAATCTACAGAATGGAAGAAAGTTTTTGCAGTCTATCCATCTGACAAAAGTCTAATATCTAGCATCTATGAAAAACTTAAAGAAATTTACAAAAAAAAAAAAAAAAAAACAAAAAAGGCAAACGACCCCATTTAAAACTGGGCAAAGGGCATGAACAGACACTTCTCAAAGGAAGAGATTTATACTGTCAACAAACCTTTGAAAAAAAGCTCAACATCACTGATCATTAGCGTAATCAAATCAAAACCACAATGAGATACCATGTCCTGCCAGTTAGAATGATGATTAAAAAGTCAAGAAGCAACAGATGCTAGTGAGGCTGTGGAGAAATAGGAATGCTTTTACACTGTTGGTGGAAATGTAAATTAGTTCAACCATTGTGGAAGACTGTGTGGCGATTCCTTGAATACCTAAGGCAGAAATACCACTTGACCCAACAATCTCATTACTGGGTATATACCCAAAGAAATATAAATCATTCTGTTATATAAAGATACATGCATGTGTATGTTCATTGCAGCACTATTCACAATAGCAAAGACATGGAATCTACCAAAATGCCCATCAATGATAAACTGGATAAAGAATATGTGGTACGTATATACCATGGAATACTATGCAGCCACAAAAAGGAATGAGCTCATGTTCTTTGCAGTGACATGCATGGAGCTGGAAGCCATTATCCTCAACAAACAAACACAGGAACAGAAAACCAAACGCCACATGTTTTCACTTATAAGTGGGAGCTGAACACTGAGAACACATGGACACGGGGCAGGGGGACCAACACACACTGCATGTGGGGGTGCTCTTGTGGGGGTAGGAGGAGGAAGAGCACCAGGATATATAGCTAATTCATGCTGGGCTTAATACTTATGTGATCAGTTGATAGGTGCAGCAAATGACCATGGCACACATTTACCTATGTAACAAACCTGCAAATCCTTCACATGTACCCCAGAACTTAAAGTAAAATAAAATACTTTTTTTTTTTTTAAAGAAATACCTACAATAAAACCATCTACTTTTAGGGAAAAGGAGTTGAAAATGCAACCAGTTCTTGGTGGAATGTACAAATAAATCTTTGTTATACATTATTTCAAATAAATTCTTTTAAAATAAAAAATAGAAACAAACAAACAAAAACAAAAAGAGAGGATGCAGAAATAACCACACACACAAAGGAATTCAATGGAAGAAAGATAGTGTTTACAGAAAATGGTAATAGAACAGTTGACTAGCTACAGGAAAAAAGTGAACCTTGATCTAAGCTTTTTACCTTATAATAAAAATTAAATCAAAGCTGATCATAGATTTATGTGTAAAATGTAAAAGTGTAACACTTTTGGAAAAATAGCATAGGAGAAAATCCTGTGGTTTCTAGTGCTTGTTGAAAATTTCTTAGACATGAAACAAAAAATGGTACATAAAGGGAAAAATTTGATAAATCATGTTTGATAAAATTCAAAGCTTTTTATCTGTAGAAGATCCTGTTAAGAGGATAAAAAGACAAGTTATAAACTGAGAAAATATATTCTCAAGTCTTAACTTTGACAAAGGATTATTCTGTAGAATATATAATACTAAATATCTCATTTCAACTCTGAAAACACCAGTGAAATACCAAAAACAATCCAATTGGAAAATGGACAAAATATATAAGCAGACATTTCATTGAAGAGGGTGGCAAATAAGCACATGGAAAGATGTTGGCATCACTAGCCCTTAGTTAAATGCATGTTAAGGCCACAGCAAGATATCAATTTGTATCTTTTGGAATAGCTAACATAGTTTTCCAAAGACAATATCAAATGTAGACAAGAATGTGGACAAACAGGATTTCTCATACATTGCTGGTGAAAATGAAAAATGGTTCAGCCACTCTGGAAAATAGTTATGCTTTTCTTAACATATTTAAAGGCACATTTTGCCATATGAGCCAGCATTTATATTCTAGGAATTTTATGTCTAAGTGAAAATATGTACATTATTTTTCATAGCACTTTTACAAATTACAGCCAAATCATCACGCTCAAAATGTAAAAAAATTATTGAAATGGGGAACAGATTAGTGGTTGCCAGTGATTAGGGATTGTGAGGCAAAAGGGAGTACCTGTGAATATAAAAGGATTGCAAGAGGGAGATCCCTGTAGTGTTGGAGTAGTTCTGGATATTTATATGCTGGTGGTTGTATAAATCTATACATGTGATAAAATGGCACAGAACAATATATGCATGTTATACAAATGTCAATTTCCTGGGGTGGGGAGAGTATATTATACTATGAATATGTAAGATGCAACCACTGGGAAAACCAGGGTAAAGTATATCGGTGACTTCTGTTTTATGACTGCAACTTTTATAATGTATAATTATTTCAAAATAAACATCTTAAAAATTATGCTAATTCACAAACTGCCATAGTTTTCAAAATTGTATTATAGATAATACCTCATGCATTCTGAATATAGAAAATTAAGCCATTTTTCTACCTGCTGCTATCTTTGTAAAGTTGTCATCTATTATTATATTTTGTCTTCGTTTCAATTCTTTCATTCCATAAATAAATGGAGTATTCAAGGTGTATCATTTAAAATTGTTATTGGCTAAGAAATATTGAAATGGTAAAATACCTATGAGTAATGTCCCAGAATGGTGCTGAATAATAGATACATGAGGGTCATAAACAAGAGCCACACAGGTCTCTGAGATTCAATGTGCATCTTATGATTACAGCACATCTCAGTTTGTATTAGTCACATTTCAAGTTCTCAACAGCAATATTGGTAGTAGATACCATATTGGACAGAGCAGATTGAGATCATCTGTAAATGTTGCCAGCTTGCCTTCATAGACAATTCATGAATGATTCAGAAGAGCCATGTTTCTTCAGAAAGAATGGTAAGTACTTACTTTTTGCACCACAGTCCTCAGTCTCATGCCACCATGAAATGAGTCATGATCCTCTTTCCTGCTGACCCATAGTGCTCTTAGGGCCTTCCTCTCATTCTGCTCCAGGCAGCAACTAAAAACCAATGTGTTGCATGGAGAGTGCACTTATTGTGTAGCAATGAAAAGTAAGCTTCAGATCCTCTCTCACCCATGTGTTCTTTCCAAGGCCTTTACTGGGATATAACAATGTGCACATAAGGTCCTATTATTGAACATTTTGTAAAAGTAGGATGTTTAAGACAGGTTTTTTCATTCTCTTCCTTTTGTATGTGGAGTGATGTTGGTGGGTGCTATGGTTTGAATGTGTTTCCCAAAATTTATGTTTTGGGATCTTTATACCCATTGCGACAAGGTTGGGAGATACGGCTCAGCAGAGGTGTTTAGGTCAAGAGGGTTCTGCCCTGATGAATAGACTAATGCCATTATAAAGGGCTTGGCAAAGGAAGTTTACTGTCTCTTGCCCTCCTGTCCTCCACCATGTGAGGATGCAGCAAGAAGACTCTTGCAAGATGCCAGTCCCTTGAGCATGACTTCTCGTCCTTTAGAACTGTAAGAAAATGAATTTCCCTTCTTTATAAATTGTCCAATCAGTGCTATTCTGTTATAGCAGCACAAAACAGACAAAGATAGAGAGGCAAACGGCTTTTGGAGAAATGGAGAAGTAGAATTAACAAGGAGTTAATAGAATGTATTTATGTGATTTGTAATCACTCCACTTATAGCCTCTGGGAAGACTCTGCAAATAGAGAGTACAAAGAATGTGAAGACCCATGTTTCATGGATCCTAAGTGTAAATAATAAAAATGAAATTGCAATTAACATTGCTGGGGGGAAAATTGAATTACATTTCTATTATCTCTATATGAAATGATATTGCAATGTCATTGTTATAGGAAAACCCATGAAAATATATGCAGTCCAAGATTGTAAGAGGGTATAGAGAAATATTGGGTCATTATGAGTAAACAATTATGCTATTTTTCTGAACTTTTTGATTTTCATAATATTTGTTAGCTTTTTGAAAATTTTTAATTCATTATTTTTACTGTAAATGATTACTCACTGTTTAGTTTCCCTTTGTAATCATTTTTTTCTTAGAGAGGGTCCTGCAAATCGCATAAGCCAAAAACCTAGATCTTTCCCACTGCACATGCAATATATTTAATTTGTAATATCTGTTTTAATCATGCTTTTAAGTAAACCTTTATTGTAGAAAGCAAAAAAAAAAAAAAAAATGAAAACTTGCTGTCAGAACCTGATCACAATTTATTTCCATGTTTTTCTTTTCATGAAATACAGAACATGTCCAAATTAGTGAAGAAGAAATAAAAGGGTATCTATTATTGCAGTATGACTTAATAACTATATTATAAACATTTGACTGAGTGACTTATCAAACTAGGTTATGTAGTGGCTGTTGAATTCAGATAGTGGAGAGTTGGTAAACCAGGTGTCCAAGAAAAAAAAGGCCTCATGTGTAATGTTTGCGGATTTCCATTTTATAAATGCTCCCACTATAACCCATTCAATTTTATAAATGCCCCCACCATGATCCATTTCAAGTTAGTAACTGTTGTGGGAAGTCCGGGACCCCAAACAGAGTGATCAGCTGAAGCCATGGCAGAAGAACATAAACTGTGAAGATTTCATGGACATTTATTAGTTCCCCAAATTAATAATTTTATAATTTCTTACGCCTGTCTCTACTGCAATCTCTGAATATAAATTGTGAAGATTTCATGGACATTTATCACTTCCCCAATCAATATTCTTGTGATTTCCTATGCCTGTCATCACTTTAATCTCTTAATCCCATCATCTTCGTAAGCTGAGGATGTGTGTCACCTCAGGACTCTGTGATGATTGCGTTAACTGCACAAATTGTTTAAACAATATGAAATCTGGGCACCTTGAAAAAAGAACAGGATAACAGTGATGTTCAGGGAACAAGGGAGATAACTTCTGGGTCTGCCTATCTGAGAGCTGGGCAGAACAGAGTCATATTTCTCTTCTTTCAAAAGCAAATAGGAGAAATATTGCTGAATTCTTTTTCTCAGCAAGGAACATTCATGAGAAAGAGAATGCATTCCTAGAGTTAAGTCTCTAAAATGGCCGCTCTGGGGACATCTGTCTTTTATAGTTGTAGATAACGGATGAAATAAGCCCCAGTCTCCCTTAGCACTCCCAGGCCTATTAGGATGAGGAAATTCCTGCCTAATAAATTTTGGCTAGATGGGTTGTCTGCTTTCTAACCCTGTTTCCTGATAAGATGTTATCAATGACAATATGTGCC
Organism: Theropithecus gelada; assembly: GCF_003255815.1. NCBI lineage: Eukaryota > Metazoa > Chordata > Mammalia > Primates > Cercopithecidae > Theropithecus > Theropithecus gelada. The sequence goes on from NC_037676.1 coordinate 51,766,391, forward strand.
TGAAACTTCATTAGCAATTTTAATTTTACCTCAGTCCTGTGATCTCTCCCTGCCTTCATTTGCCTTGTGATATTTTATTACCTTGTGAAGCATGTGATCTCTGTGACTACACCCTATTCGTACACTCCCCCCCCTTTGAAAATCAGTAATAAAAACTTGCTAGTTCTGTGGCTTGTGGGGCATGATGGAACCTGCTGATATGTGATGTGTCCCCCGGACAACCAGCTTTAAAATTTCTCTCTTTTGTACTATTTCCCTTTATTTCTCAAACCAGCTGACACTTAGGAAACATAGAAAAGGACTCACGTTGAATTATCAGGGGCGAGTTCCCCTGATAACTAACCATTGGGGAGTAAGCTTACAAAACTCCTGAACAGATGACCATTGGCTTCCCCAAGTCTGATCCAGCCCCAACAAACCGCTACATTCGGGCATATTTAAAGATATCCCAGTGAAACTGGTATTTTGTGTTCATGAAGAGAAGTGAATGATTAAGGTTGGCAATGTTTCCCATTCCTATAATTGAACATAATATGATTTGTCAGCCCCACACTCTGTGGCTGACTTTCAGTTGTGTTTCTGTTCTGTGTAGCACATAAAACAGTCAACAATAGTAAATTATGTTGAACATCTACATTGGAAGGGGCCCAAAGTCTTTGTAAACATGAAATATCCATTTTATAGCACATATAATCAGGTAAATTGTGCTCCAGCATGAGAAAATATAACTCCAAAGCCAGTGAAGCTCAAGCCACGGTAGTCAGGGGGTGCTATAATTCTCAGGGGGCCCAGCATTACCTAAATATTTAGAGCAGAAAACAGGAGTCAGTGATTTAGATAATGCCCATCTATAAATAAACTTGAAACCAGAGTTGATATACAGAAAGTATGTAAATGCATACAAATAAATATTGATATCCAAAATTCCAGGTCACATATGAGGATCATTTGTATTTTCAGTGTTTCATTTCATGTTCGATGCTAATGGTCCCTTCTCCTCCCCATTGCACAGGGTGGATCACCCCACAGAATCACAAAGTCAGCACCCCAATCCTTTTGTCTATCTGCGTTCTTGCCTCGCCACCAAGCTTCCCACCCTACTTGCTTTATCACGCACACCTCTACTAGAAGGAGATGAGGAAATTCCATGGCATTACCTCATTTAAATTCCTAAGAAATTCTCCATTGTTTAAAATATATGGATTAAACAGCTAACTATGATAGAAAAGTTCTTAACAATATGGTTCCCAGTTTTCTCTTCAGTTTTTCTTTGAATCTCTAAATCATATAATTCTATGTTCCAATTACATAGACTTACCACTTACGTTTTTGGGGGGAATGGAGGGGAAATAAAAATGTCATTGGCATCTGTGTGCTTTCCATTTTCTTTTTAGTTTTAACTAATAGATAAAAATTGTATATATTTGTGGGATAAAATGTGATCCTTTGATATATGGCCATATGTTTTCACCTGAGGGATGGGGGTAAACATATAATACAGGTAATACCTGTGTTACCCTTAACCTTATGAGTCATGTAAAACTCATGTTCTCTTGTAAGCATGCATCATGCTTTGCAAGCCATTTCCAAGACAAAGTGGTTAAGATTCTTTTTCCTGTAATTTACACTAGAGTGAAGAGCCAGCTTGCCCCATGTGCTCTCCCAGTTGTAATGTTTCATAAAATGAATATTTGAATACCTCTGCCCTAAAAATTATTAAAGGATAGGTCATGTCTATTCGTATTTCATTTCCATCACCCAGGTACACTGCTCAATAAATATTTGCTAAATGAGTGGATGAATGTTGAATATGCCTGACTATTGACATGACTTGTGAATTTTACTCTACAACAATATGTAAAGATGACCTATATCAGTGAACTCAAGGCCAAGAAATGGCGATTAGCTACTAGGACATATTATTTATATTGTGTATGACTGATGTCTTTGCTTCCTTTCATCTATATTGCAATTCATTTATATGCAATCAGATGGCCCATAAATCTTTTTTCTTCTCAGCATTCATGTAATGTATAAGATCATGGTCACCAACTCTAAATATTTTTGGTACTTATTCTTATGGAACCAGACTTGAAATGGTCTGTTAAGAGTTCTTCATGACTTTGAAGAGAAAATTATATCCTGTGTTATTAAAGGATCACTACTAGAAATATAGTAGCTATAATCAGTCTCTGATCATTTATCAAGAAATAGCTACTCTTATTCATCACAATTTTGTTGTCTAATAATTCCCTAACTATGAAAATTTAAATCTGACCACTGATACACAAGTGTTTTGAATAGAGTTAACATATGGTCACTTCTTGTACTAACTTAAAATATAATTAAGTCAGTTTTAAATGGAGATTTTATACTTATCCCTGGGGAAATTGTTAACATAATTCCACAATTCAGAGAGAAGGAAGATGCTTTGGGGTAAATACCTGGTAGTCAAGAAACCAAAGTTGATTGATGAGTCAGAGTGAAGAAGAGCATGTCCAATGTCCTTCAGTGATTTGGGAAATAAATACCAAAAATCTAAAAGTACAGGTAATAGCATGTTAGAGGGCAAGAATACATTGCGTTTAGTTACAAATACAAAACCACAAAGTAATTCTGAGTGTATCAGACGCTTCAAAAGAATAACAAAATACAAAGAACTGTGATTTTTCAGTCAATTGATATTCTAGATTCCCTTAAATAAAATGACATATGCTTTATGCTTTTTAAATAAAATATATGAATATTTTCTGACAGATATTTTGGATGCAGTCACTGTTTCAAATGAATCGAAAATCACAATCAGGTGACTTTTACCCCCAACTGACTGACATGACTCTTTCATTCCTCCTTCAATCTAGTAAGTAACATGTTACCTTCTCTTCTCCAAACACTGTGAGCTCCTCCACATTTATTCACTCCTATAGCGTTCTATTCATATCTGTGTTATAGCACTTGCCATGTTTTACTAGAACTTGTCTATTTGTATTTCTCTTTCCACCACTAGAATAATCTCTTGAAGTTTAGAAATTGGATTTAGATTTAAAAACAACAACAACAAACTCCAAAACAAATCTTACCAATGTGTTGTTGCATTGCTGTTAATTGGTTCTTGATAACTGTGTGATGGATGAGCCATTTGGAAGCACTTTATATCTCTTCTTTGAAGTAACGACCAGACTGTAACACTGGAAGGCCCATAGATGTAGTCAACTCTCAGCTTCCTATTGGAACAGGATGGTAGAAATTAGCTACAAGAGAATTCCCTCAACAGAAGGTTCCAGTCATGAGGTGAAATACAGGCCTATATTTACACCTGGAATCATTTCACTTCTACTTTGTGTTATGCTGGGTAGAGTAGTGAAGAACAGAACTGGAAGTGGTCTGAATACTGGAAAACCTGTTAGAGAAATTAGTGGACATGATTTTAAATATGCAAAATGCTGTTTCACTGCAATTAGCATAACAAGCCAAACTGCAAAGTTCTCTCCAAGACCCGGTTTGTCAGAGCCTGAGCCTGACAGCCTTATTCAAGTCTAAAACTCTGAACTCTAAGAAAAGTGTAATGAAAGAGTTCCTTCCTTTTGCTATAAAATGATGAATTAATTTCACTAATTTTGAATTTAAGTGTGAGAACATACTAGGTGAAATAGTTGCATGTTTAGAGAAATATCTCAATATGAATTCCCTATAAGAGGATATTAATAGAAGTTGAGGCTAAGGTACCAAAATTCAAAACACGGTGAAAGTTCAAAGGGATGTTTAGCACCATGATGCAGAAATTTCAAAGTAATTGGACGAGAACCATCTCAGGGACTGTCAAGCCCAAAAAGAAGATACAAAATGGTAGACGGTATAATGGAGATCTGCTTATTGAAATCATTTCTTTGGAAAATGCAATATTGCCATGCCAAAGTCTCAGATCTGACCACTGAAGGGAGAGATAAGAGGTCAGGTTTTGTTTGTTCATTTCACTTTAGGTCTAGAAAAAGGAGCCACACAGAGATTACTAATAGCATGGACCTGTGCATTGGGGATGCAGTGCACTAGTATCTGACCCCACCCTGCCCCATGACAAATCCAAGAGATAAAGGCTGGGCATATTCTCTAACATCAGGATAAAAGAAAAGAGATTTAATTGGTATTTTCTTGCCCTCCAAAAGTCTGTGGGGCCCAGAAGTGTAAGGGGCATATGTGAGGGATAGAGCCCTTGATAGCCATGTGAAAGTTTGCACAGGAGACTGCCTGTAAGTGTGCTGGGAACTGACAGAAAACATAGCACCAGAGGAAGAGAGCTCCAAGGAAGGGCACTTGGCGGGATCAGTCCTCAGCTATGTGGCCTTTGTTTTCATTTTATTTTATTTTTAATTTCAATTGGTTTTTGGGAAACAGGTGATGGTTGGTTACATGAGTAAGTTCTTTAGTCATGATTTCTGAGATTTTGGTGCACCCATAACCCCAGCAGTGTATACTGTACCTAATGCATAGTCTTTTATCCCTCACCAACCTCCCACCCTTTCCTGCGAGTCCCCAAAGTCCATTGTATTATTCTTATGACTTTGCATTCTCATAGCTTAGCTTCCACTTATGAGTGAGAACATACAATGTTTGTTTTTCCTTCCCGAGTTACTTCACATAGAATAATAGTCTCCAGTTCTATCCAGGTTGCTGTGAATGCCATTAATTCATTCCTTTTATGGCTGAATAGTATTCTATGGTATATATACACCATAATTTCTTTATCCAGTCATTGAATGATGGGCATTTGTGCTGGTTCTATATTTTTCAGTTGCAAATTGTGCTGCTATAAATGTGCATGTGCAAGTATGTTTTTATGCATAATGACTTTTTTTTTCCTCTGGGTAGATACACAGCAGTGAGATTGCTGGATCAAGTGGTAATTCTACTTTTAATCCTTTAAGGAATCTCCACACTGTTTTCTGTAGTTGTACTAGTTTACATTCCCACCAACACTGTATAAGTGATCCCTTTCTACCATACCCATGCCAACATCTACTTTCTTTTATTTTTTGATTATAGCCATTCTTCAAGGAGTAAGGTGGTATCACATTGTGGTTTTGACTTGCATTTCCCTGATAATTAGTGATGTTGAGCATTTTTTTATACGTTTGTTGGCCATTTGTTTATCTTGAGAATTATCTCTTCATGTCCTTAACCCACATTGTGATGGGGTTGTTTGTTTTTTTCCTGTTGATTTATTTGAGTTTGCTTTAAATTTTGGATATTAGTCATTTGTCAGATGTATAGATTGTGAAGATGTGCTCCCACTCTGTGGGTTGTCTGTTTACTTTGCTATTTCTTTTGACATGCAAAATCTCTTTAGTTTAATTTAGTACCAGCAATTTATCTTTGTTTTTGTTGCATTTGCTTTTGGGTTCTTGCTCAGGAAATCCTTGCCTAAGCCAATGTCTAGAAGAGTTTTTCCCATGTTATCTTCTAGAATTTTTATAGTTTCAGGTCTTAGATTTAAGTTCTTAATCCATCTTGAGTTGATTTTTGTATGGGGTGAGAGATGAGGATCCAGTTTCATTCCCACACATGTGGCTAGCTAATTATCCCAGCACCATTTGTTGAAAGGGGTGTCCTTTCCCCACTATGTTTTTGTTTGCTTTGACAAAGGCCATTTGGCTGTAAGTATTTGAGTTTATTTCTGTGTTCTCTATTCTGTTCTATTGGTCTACGTGTTTATTTTTATGCCAGTACCATACTGTTTTGGTGACTGGTCTTATAGTATAGTTTGAAGTTAGGCAATGTGATACCTCCAGATTTATTCTTTTTGCTTAGCCTTGCTTTGGCTATGTGGGCTCTTTTTTTGTTCCTTATGAATTTTAGGATTGCCTTTTCTAGTTCTGTGAAACATAATGGTAGTATTTTTATAGAAATTTTATTAAATTTGTAGATTGCTTTTGGCAGTATGGTCATTTTCCCAATATTCATTCTATCCATCCATGAGCATGGGATATGTTTCCAATTGTTTGCATCGTCTATGATTTTTTTCAGAAGTGTTTTGCAGTTTTCCTTGGAGAGGTCTTTCAACTCCTTCATTAGGTATATTCTTACATCATTTTTTTTTTCAGGAGTTGAGTTCTTGATTTGATTCTCAGCGTGGTTGCTGTTGGTGTATAGCAAAACTACTGATTTGTGTACATTGATTTTGTATCCTCAAACTTTGATGAATTCATCTATCAGTTCTAGGAGCTATTTGGATGAGTCCTTGGGGTTTTCTAGGTGTATAACCATATCATCAGCAAACAGTGACTCTTTGACTTTTTCCTTACTGATTCGGATGCCCTTTATTTCTTTCTCTTATCTGATCACTCTGGTTAGGACTTCAGTAATATGTTGAACAGAATTGGTAAGAGTGGGCATCCTCGTCTTGTTCCAGTTCTCAGCAGGAATGTTTCCAACTTTTCCCTGTTCAGTGTTATGTTGGCTGTGGGTTTGTCATAGATGGCTTTTATAACATTAAGGTATGTCCCTTCTGTGCCAATTTTGCTGTGGGTTTTAATCATAAAGGAATGCTGGATTTTGTCAAATGAGTTTTCTGTGTCTATTGAGATAGTCATGTGATTTTTGTTTTTAATTCTGTTTATGGGTTGTAACACATTTATTGACTTGTGGATGTTAAACTGTCCCTGCATTTCTGGCATAAACTTACTTGATCATGGTGGATTAGTTTTTTGATATGTTGTTGGATTCAGTTAGCTAGTATGTTGTTAAGGATTTTTGCTTCTACATTCATCAGGGATATTCGTCTGTAGTTTCCTTTCTTTGTGCTATGTCCTTTCCTGATTTTTTTGGGATTAGAGTGATACTGGCTTCACAGAATGATTTTTGGAGGATTCCATCTTTCTCTGTTGTTTGGCATGGTGTCAATAGGATTGATACCAATTCTTCTTTGAATATCTGATAGAATTAAGCTGTGAATCTATCTGGTCCTGGACATTTTTGTGTTGGCAATTCTTTTTTATTACCATTTCAATTTTGCTTCTTGTTTTTGGTCTGTTCAGAATTTCCATTTCTTCCTTGTTTAATCTAGGAGGGTTATATATTTCCAGAAATTTACCCATCTCCTCTAGGTTTTCTAGTTATGTGTGGAAAGGTGTTCATGGTAGTCTTGAATGATCTTTCATGTTTCTGTGGTATCCGTTGTTATATCTACCCTTTCATTTCTAATTGAGCTTATTTGGCTTTTCTCTCTTCTTTTCTTGGTTAATGTCACTAATGGTCTATCAATTTTATTTGTTGTTTCACAGAACCAGATTTTAGTTTCATTTATCTTTCTTTTTATTGTTTGTTTGTTTCACTTTCATTTAGTTCTGCTGTGATCTTTGTTATTTCTTTTCTTCTGCCACGTTTGGGTTTGGATGGTTCTTGTTTCTCTAGTCCCTTGAAGTGTGACCTTAGATTTTCTATTTGTGCTCTTTCAGATGTTTTGATGCAGGCATTTAGGGCTATGAACTTTCCTCTTAGTACTGCCTTTGTTGTATCCCAGAAGTTTTAATAGATTGTGTCACAATTATCATTCAGTTTAAATAATTTTTTAAATTTCCACCATGATTTCATTGTTGATGCAATGATTATTCAAGAGCAGGTTATTTAATTTCCATGTATTTGTATGGTTTTGAGGATTCCTTTTGGAGTTGATTTTTAGTTTTATTCTACTCTGCTCTGAGAGAGTACTTAATATAATTTTAATTATTTATAATTTATTGAGACTTTTTTATGGCTATCATATGGTCTATCTTGGAGAATGTTCCATGTGCTGATGGATAGAATGTATATTCTGCAGTTGTTAGATAGAATGTTTTGTAAATACTTGTTAAGTCCATTGTTTCTTTGTTGACTTTCTGTCTTGATACCTGTCTTGATACTTGATAGTGCTGTCAGTGGAGTATCGAAGTACCCCACTATTATTGTGTTGATGTTTACCTCATTTCTTAGGTCTAGTAGTAATTGTTTTACAAAACTTGGAGCTCTAGTGTTAGGTGCATATGTATTAGGATTGCGATATTTTCTTGTTGGACAAGTCCTTTTAGCATTATATAATGTCCCTCTTTGTCTTTTTTAACTACTCTTTCTTTAAAGTTTGTTTTGTCTAATGTAAGAATAGCTATTCCTCCTTGCCTTTGGTGTCCATTTGCCTGGAATATCACTTTCCACTGCTTTACCTTAAGTTTATGTGAGTCTTTATGTATCAAGTGAGTCTTAGGAAGACAGCAGATACTTGGTTGGTGAATTATTATCCATTCTACCATTCTGTGTCTTTTAATTGAAACATTTAGGCCAATTACATTCAATGTTAGTATTGACATGTGAGGTACTATTCTATTCATTGTGCTATTTGATGTTCGAATACCTTTTTTTAAAAAAAAAAAAACTTTTTATTTTATATGTTCTGTGAAATTTGTGCTTGAGGGAGGTTGTATTTTGGTGTATTTCAAAGATTTGTTTCAAGATTTAGAATGCCTTTTGGCAGTTATTGTAGTGCGGGCTTGGTAGGGACGAATTTTCTCTGTATTTGTTTTTTTGAAAAAGACTGTATGCTTCCTTCCTTTATGAAGCTTCACTGGATACAAAATTCTTGACTGATAATTGTTTTGTTTAAGGAGTCTGAAGACATGGCCCCAATCCCTTCTAGCCTATAGGATTTCTGCTGAGAAATATGCTGTTAATCTGATAGGTATTCCTTTATAGATTACCTGGTGCTTTTGCTTTAGAGCTCTTAAGATTCTTTCTTTCATCTTGAGTTTAGATAACCTCATGACTATGTGGCTAGGTAATGATCTTTTTGCAATTAATTTCACAAGTGTTCTTTGGGCTTCCTGTATTTGAATGTCTAGGTCTCTAGCAAGTTGAGGGAAATTTTCCTCAATTATTTCCTCAAATATGTTTTCCACACTATTATATTTTTCTTCTTCCTCAGGAATACAAATTATTTTTAGGTTTGGTCATTTAACACAATTCTAAAATTCTGGGAGGCTTTGTTTATTTTTTAGTTCTTTTTTCTTTGCCTTTGTTGGATTGGGTTGATTCTAAAACCTTGTCCTCAAGCTCTGAATGTCTTTCTTCTGCTTGTTCAATTCTGTTGCTGAGAATTTCCAGTGTATTTTGCATTTCTCCAAGTGTGTCCTTCATTTCTAGAAGTTGTGACTGTTTTTTATCTATGCTATCTATTTCACTGAAGATTTTTCCCTTTATATTTGCATGATTTGTTTGATTTCATTATGTTGGACTTCACCCTTCTCTGGTACCTTCTTGATTAGCTTAATAATTGACCTTCTGAATTCTTTTTCTGACAATTCAGAGATTTCTTCTTGGTTTGGATCCATTGTTGGTGACCTAGTGTGATCTTTTGGGGTGTTAAAGAACCTTGTTTTGCCACATTACCAGAATTGTTTTTCTGGGTCTTTCTCATTTATGTAGACTATGTCAGAAGGAAGATCTGGGGCTCAAGTGCTGTTGTTCAGAAGCTTTTGTCCCATGGGGTGCTCCTTTGAAATAGCACTCTCCACCTTTTCCTAGGGATGTGGCTTCCTGGGAGCCAAACTTTAGTGTTTATTATTTCTCTTCTGGATCTAGCCACCCACCAGAGCTACCAGGCTCCAGGCACTGGAGAGTGTCTGCACAGAGCTATGTGATGTGAACTGTCTTCAGGTTTCTCAGTCATGGATACCAGCACCTGTTCCAGTGGAGGTGGCAGGGGAGTGAAGTGGTATCTGTGAGGGTCCCTAGTTGTAGTTTTATTTATTACACTAGTTTTGTGTCTGTTGGCCTTCAGCAGAGGGAACTTTCAAGAGATCATCATCTGCATATGTATAGGGAGGATTAAGTAGGGTCCTAGAGCTCTCAAGAGATTATGTCTTTTGTCTTTGACTACCAGGGTGGATAGAGAAATGCCATCAGGTGGAGGCAAGATTATGTATGTCTGAGCTCAGGCTCTCCTTGAGTGGGGTTTGCTGTGGCTGCTGTGGGGGATAGGAGTGTTGTACTCAGGCCACTGGATTTTGTTTCCAGGGGGATTATGGCTGTCTCTGCTGTGTCTTGCACGTCACCAGGGAAGTAGGGGAAAGTCAGCAGTTACAGATGTCTCCCAGTTCCCATGAAGTCCAAATTACCAGTCTCACTCCCATCATGCCCGCCCCCCGCCAACAGCACCAAGTTCATTTCCAGGAAGCAGGTCAGCAGGGCTGAGAACTTGCCCCAGGCTACAAGTCTGCCAGGTGAGAAAGCAAGCAGGGCTTTCAGGTTTCACGCTGCCCCACTTGCCACAGCTTCTTTGCCGTCCTGTTGCAAAATGTAGATTCCGTAGTATTTATGTGTTCATAGGGGTGTGGGTATTGAATAGAGCTGCCAGCCTGTAGGTTGCTCAGTCTCTCTTTCTGTCTATAGTGTAGTAGTCTATGTTCTATTGAAATATAACTACTTATATTGGGAGTACAAAGTTTTCTTCCATTAGGCGAAGCATGTTGCAAAAAATTCTGTGTTAAGGAAACTGTAATTATGATCCTGATTTGTTTTAATTTATAAGCTTGATTAAATATTGTTCAATTCTACCTTAACTTTACACTCTAATAATGAAATTTTAATTAACGGTAGACTATTCACAATGCTTTGAGAAGACCTGAAGTCTGCATTACATACCCTCCAGGGAGAAACATAGGAATGGAGAGGAGACAGATGTCTTGTGGGACCTCACTACAGTTTGGGGTGAACGTTAATAGGTGTATGAAGCAACAATCCCCACAGGAAAGACTAGAATTTGAAGTAAAAGCTCAGTAATTTAAAAGGCTGTATAAGTCCATACATGTACAGCAAGGAGAATTGTTGTTTATGGAGTTCCAACTGCTGAACTTTTGGGTAAGTAAGATGCAGTTTAGAATACAGAGTATTTGTACACCTTAATATATACACATTGTGATTTTCACTCCCATCATCTCAATATTTCTTCAATTTTTTCTGCCCTAAACATCAAATATAAACCTTTTTCAATAAAATACGAGTGAGAAATTGGTAAAGCACATTTCTCTGATAGTATAGGCCAGATTATTATGAGGATGGCATAGGTTGCTGAAAAATTCCATGTAGTATTCCTGTATGTGCTCTCTCCCTGCAATAAAGGAAATCAATGAATTGAGAATATAGTGAAGGTCTTTGAAAAGAACTAAAATTGTGCTAAGTCCGAGGTACCTCTGACTCCCACCAGGAGCACAGACTTTTATTTAGAGGAAAAGATAGAAAGGAATACATATTGTATGACTTCACTCACAAAAATAAGTGTAAGATTTTGCACACATAATTGATTAAGATATTATAGTGATTATGGAGCAGGGATGTGTATTGACTGGAAATGGACATAGGATAAACTTTTGACTGTTGGAATGCTTTTTGTCTTAGATGATTACATTTGTGTAACTTAGTAGTAACTACAAAACTATACCTGTGTATAAAAATTCAGCAAGCATACTCTTAGGGTTCATTATTGTTGTATATTCTGGTACAATAAATATTTCTATAAAGCACAAATAAAATAAAAATTCCATATGGAAAAATGAAGGAAATGTATTACCTTACACTATATGCCAAATCAAACACTTACATCTGAAAGTCAAAACTTTAAACATTGAGAAGAAAACATATAAAATCCTATTCATGATCTTAGAAAAAGAAAAAAGCTACATCACACTACAAATTGACAAAAGGTATTTGCAATGCCTATTACAAACACATTGATTAACTTTCAGAATATGTGAAAATTCTTAAAAAGTATACAGGAAAAACAACTCTATAAAAGTTGGCATAATATGTGAGCTACTATTTCTCAGCAAAAGTAATAGTACTATATAAACATATATAAACATATAAAAGTAAACTTAATGATATTCAGGTAAGTGATATAATGAACCAAGTAAGATATTATTTTACTAGATTGGCCAAGACTAGGTAGTTTTCTGTGAGTTTAAATATAAAACCAATTTATGAAGCAATTTGGACCAATTTTTAAAATGTGCAAAAATATTCTTAATTGTACTGTTCATAAACACCAAGAATGGAGAGCAACCCAAATGTCAATCATCACAGCTGTGTATATATAACTTACAAAATAGAATGAAACAGAGAAGTAAACATTACAAAAAATATGAATAATGTTCAAGTACAAAAATATGTAGATAAATGTTTAGAATCATGATATTGAAAGAAAAATTAAAGTTATGGAAAGTTACATTCAATATGATAGTAATTTTATAATGCCCAATCACAAGCTAAACTGAATAATGTATGTTTTAAAATATTCTCATATGTGTTTAAAATATGTTTTAACAAAGGGAATAATAAACATAAAAACAAGATTGAGACCTGAAATAAATAGGGAAGGTGTAAGTAAATGGTAATGTTCTACTTCTTCAGTTGGTGGTGAGTCAGCACAGGTTGACTTCACTGGGCCATATATTGATATCCAGATGTAGATTTGGATAGATATTTCACGTTGTGTGGGTGTATATATATATGTTTTACATTTATTTTATGAAGAAAAATGTCATGTATAAAATCTATTTCTTTATATCAATTCAGCAAAACTAGAGCAGGATTTTTTTTTTTTTTTTAATTAAGACGGAGTTTCACTCTCGTTGCCCAGGCTGGGGTGCAATGGCGCCATCTCAGCTCACTGCAACCTCCACCTCCCTAGTTCAAGCTATTCTCCTGCCTCAGCATCCCGAGTAGCTGGGATTACACGCATGCACCACCACGCCTGGCTAATTTTGTATTTTTTTATTAGAGATGGGGTTTCTCCATGTTGGTCAGGCTGGCCTCGAACTCCCAACCTCAGGTGATCTGCCTGCCTCAGCCTCCCAAAAGTGCTGGGATCACAGGCGTTAGCCACCGCATCTGGCCCAGAGTAGGATTTAAAAAAAAAAAATTTATTTCTGATTATTATAGGTAGATGACAGTTGTACATATTTATGGGGTACATGTGATGTTTTGATACGTATGTACAATGTGTCATGATCAAATCAAGATAGTTGATGGATCCATCATCTCAGGCATTTATCATTTCTTTGTGTTAGGAACACTTCAATTCCACTCAGTTATTTCAAACTACACAATAAATTATTACTAACTATAGTCATCCTATTGTGCTACTTAACACTAGATGTTATTCATTCTACTTAACTGTATTTTTGTGCCCTTTAACCTTACTCACCTAAACTCCCCCACCTCCACTACCCTTCCCTGCATCTGGAAACTGTCATTCTACTCTCTATCTCCATGAGTTTTTTTTGTTTGTTTGTTTTAATCTCGCAGATATGAGTGAGAAGATGTGATATTTGTCTCTTTGTGTCTGTTATTTCAGTTACATAATGTCTTCCAATTCCATCCATGTTGTTGCAAATGATAGGATCTCATCCTTTTTACGACTGAATGATATATGTGCATATATATTGTTGTGTATATGTACACAATATTCCATTGTGTATATGCACACATATTTTCTTGATCCATTCATCTATTCATGAGCACTTAGGTTGATTTCATATCTTGGCTATTGTGAGTAGTGAGAAGGATTTTTTTAAACAAATTGACTTTTTTAAAAAAGAGAAAGAAGAGAGGCTTTTGAAAGCACTGTGGCAATAGTAGGGACGTAGAACTTTAAGATAAACTGTTATTCCAACTGGGAGGGAGAAGCCTGTCATCATGATGGACCAGGGTTAGCCAACACACATGCTCTTCATGTTATTTCGCTTTCCTGATCTGAGAGAAGAAAGGTCTGAGAGCTAGATCCTGGCAGGCATGTCATGCATGCTGAATTTATTTCCTCCTGTGGCATGAGAGGTCTTTCTGGGGAGCCCCAGATGGGAGTGTTAGCTAAGATCTGTAGAAAAATTATATCTGGTAGGAAAAGCTGGAAATTTTGGAAGTTTTGCAAGCCCGGAGATAGAAATAATTCAAAATCTCCACAAAATCACACAACTTAATGCCACCTATTGTCTCAGTCATTCCTGGTGCAGAGGCTTTTTAAATGCCAGAATTGATGGCAGAGGGTAAATTCTATAGGAACATGTAGTTAAATTATGACTAGCCTGAACATACACTTTAGAGTTTTAAAAGTTGCATTTGCCTTTTTTGAAAAACTTTGGTATTCTTTATCTAATAGAAAATGTTAGAGATATTTGAGTTATTTACATAAATGTATTATAAAGAATGTGTCATGAAATATATTATGAAGAGGTAAACACACATTTAAGACTGACTATATATTCTGTGAATGGTTTTAGAATTGGTAATTCTTTTCACTGGTATTAATTAAATTATTAGCATAATACATAAAAGAATATCATTTTGTGGCAGGAATCACAAAATACATCCCCAGAAACCTTGAGACACTTAGAAGTAGTCCTAGGCTAACCTATCTAAAGTGAGGATGACTATTCCAGTATTATCATTTACCACCCACTGGAATCCATTGTTTTTTTCTTCTTCACACTAATGCACTCAGGATTTAAAAGCGTGGTTGCAAAAGAGTAATAAACTCTGACTCTTCAAAGAATACAACATTAGCAGTCATTCATTCATTCAGTATAATCATTTGAATTTTCATGGGTTATACAATGTATGTAAGGCAAAGTGTTTGGGACCAGATACAAATGATAAATGTAATAAAGACACTGTGTACTTAAATGCCACACTTCATACAGATTCACCTTATACCCGTATCTCCTGGAAGAACATATGCTACTTGAATTTATTTTTCATTACAGTTTTTAAGGATGGTTATGATTACTATTAACTACCTGGAAATAAGATCAATTGTCACAATAATAAATTGGTTTTCAAGATGTGGAGTAATTGCGATAAATGTTATGGAAGAGACAGGTCTAATAGAAACTTCCAAGAAATTGTGTCATTTTTCAATAACTCAAAAACAAACATATGAAGATAATTCAATATTTAAAATTAAATTAAATAAGATGAATATTCAGCATGGAGTTGGAGGCAGTGGTATGGGTGCAACACATGCGTAGATGTGGGAAAATAATTGAAACGCACTGGATATAGTGTTTCTTTCATAAGAACACAAGCAAAACAGAAACCTGCTATGCACTAACAGTGATTGCTCTATGACTTCATGCTATGAAACTGTAGGTAGCCAGGAAATTTGACAGCTTATTCCAGGCAAGCAGCATTGTATATACTAATGTGGCCTTGAAATCAATAAGAGCATTTCTGTGCTATGAAAGCATATTAGTTCATTCATGTCCCAGGGTGTGAGCACTATATATTTCAAGGTTTCACATCAATCTTACCAATGGAAAAAATACTGACAGCAAAATTGTCATCAATCTACTCTTGAAAATACTTGACGATTTGTTGGAAAAAATCATTAAATGCTTATTTCTGATATTTCTGAAGAGTAAGAATAATAAATAATCAGAGAGATCTATATTGTAACACTTTTAACGATCTGTCATTTTAGAAAATATCAATGAGAGTAAACATATAATGTGAATGGATTCAGTGGATCTTATTTATACCATCTGACATGTGTGCAATGAAAATATATATTAATGCCTGAGCTGAGATTCTAAGCCTGATATCTAGTCATCCATGTCTTGATATTAGCACTTATAACGTTCTAGGCAGATGGCGCCTTTTGGGTTCTGAGAAATGAATGACACAAATGGATACATAATTAGAAAAACATAAGAATGGGAAGATTTAACAAAATCAGGATAAGTTAAAAACAAGTATATCTCTAATAATGTCATTCAAGCACTGGAGACAAAGATACAAAGTATTAGGAAAAGAAAGTGATCCAGGGAAACGCTTTCTGAGCACTGTGCTGACTTTACAGGGAAGACCTGAGAAGACTTGGATGTCTTAATTAATGGCTGCTGTTAGCATATCATCAATCAAATATCACTGGGCCGTTTAGATGAACTGATCTTTCATGTCATTAATTGGAATTCCCAGTTAAATGAAATATTTGAATTAATAAATTGTCTCCAATTGTCAGTTGGGTCCTCTGAGAACCAGGAGGAGATTCCATGTGCAAGAAACTGAGGAATGTCTGCTGGGAATAAAGGGAACAGGAGTGGTGTAGGCAGATACCTGGAGACTCCCATGCAGGGGAAATGTCTGTGAAAGACAGAGGGAAGGAAGGAAGGTTGGTTCTGCAACATGGTTCTAAGAAAGTCTCCCCAGCCCAGCAGGGCATTGCCCTGAGATGCTGCCTATTGATAGATGCATGTGCTGGGCAGAACTATCAGCTTTGCTGTCATGCCTGCTTGGTATGGCTGCTTGGGGCAGCCACTATGGGTGGTCTCAATCTGAGCCACAAAAAGACCCAGAGCATGACTACAGAGGCACCAGGGAGGGTGCCTCCACCCAGGCCAGGGATGCTGAGCAGGTCATCCCCATGGCCACCATCCTCCCTCTCGTACACACAGATACACCTGTGCTCTTAAGGGCATCCCAGGACGTACTAGGAGCTCATCCACAGAAAAGAAGGAAGACAACACAAATAGGACCGGGATGGACATGCTCTCAAGGGAGATGATATGTAGAGTAAAAGTTGAGCACTGAATAAGGCCTGAAATGTCATCTATTGGTGTTTCTCAGGTGACAGGTGACAGAAACACAATGGAAATCAGTATAAGCAAAAAGAGGCCCAGGTTAGCACATATCTAGTGCAGGCAGAATGAACACAGGCACAACAAAGGACACGTGTTTTTCACCACACTGACTTCATTTTCAAGTGGGATCTGTCTTTCTAGTCCTTATCCCCCACATACAATAAGTTCAGGCAAAGACCTGGCCTCCCAGTGGCAGTCTCACTTCTGAACAGAGCACTGTGAGGATTGCAGTGGAGTGCTCTGATCATTTCTTCTTAAATCATGGGGCCCCTTTCAAGTAAAGGGGAAATATGCAATTTCTGCAAAGTCAGAGAACTGGAAATAATGACTATGGGGTGAAGGAAGGGTGGATTCCCTCAGGAGAAGGAGTCTTGGCAGTAAAAAAGAAATAGGAGTATTAGATGCAGAGAAGAGAATGAGGGAGGAACCACAGAGCAAGACTTTCAGTTTGTGCGTGTGGGTGTGGGGGGATAAAATAGATATCTAGCAGATACTAGACATCTGCTGCTGCCAAAAATACAGGGGATGTCTGACAAATGATCTACAGGCATGGAAACCATCTGGATTCTTTTTAGAAGATAGCCTAGACAGAGATGAGGCTGGCACATTAGTTGACCTATGCCTCCATAGCCAGTGCTAACAACAACGTGCATACACTGTACATTTGGGAACCATTTGTTTTATAGGTGTTTTTCATTGAAGGAATGAATTCAAACATTGCCAGAGGAAGTATCTATAAATCATATCAATAATCTGTACACATGTATAAGTTTATCATATAAGACAATATTCAGAAGGCAACATCATCAAATTCCCCCTCAAAACAATAAAAAAGAAAAAAATTACTCTAAATCAAATCCCAAAATAATAATAAAATTGTCAAACAGAAACAGCAAATCAAAATCTAAATAAGAGAGAGCAGTATATAAATATAACATTAAAAATAGAAGGAAAAAATTCATAATTTTTTATTTGACTTGTTCATTTAATTCCAAAATCCAAAGGCTTGTGTAAAAAATTTGAATTTTAAAGTTAAAATTCTACAACTTATTAAGGGATTAGTCCTAGAAAGAATGAATAACCATGATCAAGGTCAATGTTTGGGACTTTGTTTTGATTTTAATCTTAATTTTAATATTATATTCATAATGTAATAAAGCCGGGCTGCATTTTCCAAAATAGCTATGATTTGGTTTTTCACATTTAAATGTCTCAATAAAATTTGCTGCCCACAATTATATAGTCCATTTATTCTTTGATGAAATTTCAGTTTATAATAATTTTCACATACACGTATTTCTTAATTTAAGTACAGTCAGTCACAGTCAGTAATCTAACTAAAATTATTTTTATTTATACTCTTTCCCTACAGAATAAACTTTTATACATCTACTATATAAAATGTATGCTTCCTTATAAAGTTATTTAAAATATAGAAAGTAGTAAATAAAATGCATTATTATATAGAATATTTTATAAATTAAAACATATTTCAAATGTGTATGTTTTAAAAAAATGTTTTTGTAGTACGTATATTAATCACATATTTTGAAATTTTTTAAAGTCTAGCTTTTAGTTTCATAAGTTGTCCCTATCATATATAAAATTATTTTTGGCATGATCTTTTGGTCTTTAAACCTCTCATTACTGAAAATATGAATGTAAAAACATGTATTTTTAATTCATAAATCTCTCTTGAGTACTGTATATGAGATTTGCGTTGTAAATCAAATGTTCATTACTTCTCTTGAGTATCAGTTTCTTCTAGTGGATAGAACTGAGGACAAACTAAACACTCATTTGATAAACCCAGGTGTTATCAAATGGTTTATATTTAATATAAAACCAGAAAGGAACTCAGGGTTATTCAATAAAAGGAAGGAGGTGGAGAAGGAAAGTGTCATATGGATAAGGCTCTGTTGATGGAAATATTTTAAAATTAAGAATTTTAAGAAATACTTGTGGCTAGCTTATTTTAAGAAAAATTGTGGGTGAAGGGTGGGAGGAGGGATTTGTCAAGAAGAAACTAAGGCGTATCAGGAAAGACATTTTTAGTCACATTGAGAAATCTGGGCATTACACAAAACTGGCAGTGGGAAGTCACTGGATGACTTGCGAGCAGAGGGACGATAGGATCCAGTCTGCTTTTTATATGGACCACTCTTGAGCGTCGTGCAAATGCCTTTGCGGAGGAAACATGTGGGGTACAGAACTAGATTAGAAGCTCTTGAGGAGGTCGAGAGTTATAGAAATGGTGAGAAGCAGTCAGATTGGAGAATTTTAAAATTCACAGGGTTTCGTAACTGGTCATCTGGTTATAGAAATTAAGGTGTAAAAACTATTTTCAGGTTCTAATAAGAGACAAAGTTTGAATATCACTACCATTTTTTATCACTAAGAACAATGGAAAATAATTAAGTTTAGGAAAGAAGATCATAAATTCTGTTCGAGACACATGAATTTGGGTTCTAAAACCAGATGGATATCTAAGTGTACAGATATACATATTTGAGTATGTGGGCCTGAAATTTAGAAAAAGGCTGTAGGGAGAGGTTAGTGTCACTTTGCAGTCACCAAAGTGGAAGTATAGCAATTGAAACTGAGGCAGGATATCATGCTGCCTAGGAAGAAATCTCGGAGCTTATAGTGGGATTGATCTTTTAAACAGCAATTCTACATTTGGAGAAATTCTCCCATAATGCATTTGCCTCACAACTAAACCACTCCCGAATTTTCCATTGCCCTGTGCTGTTGGGTCACGAGCACACTATCTAGACTTGGCTAATCAAATGCACCCGGGTAGAAGCTCAGAAGTGAGTCACTGAGAAAACCTGCAGAGTTTGGATTTCTTTCCAATGAAGGTGTCAACAAAGGCTTCTGGCTTTCGTTGATAGAGCCAGGTACAAGACTCACCTGTACTTGTAAATGCGGGTTTCTGATATTGAAGTGGAACTGGAGTTGAAAGCCACCCGTGAACACTGGCTACAAAAAGTTACCAACCTTTTGCATGAAATAAATGGTGATCTAGTGACACTTTCTTTTTCTCTCTCCCTTTGTTTTTCTTTCTCTCTCCTCTTTCTCTCTTTCTTTCTCTTTCTTTCTTTCTTCTTTTCTTTGTTTCTCTCTCTTTCTTTCTCTTCTTTTCTTTTCTTTCTTTCTTTCTTTCTTTTTCTTTCTTCTTTTCTTTCTTTCTCTTTTCTTTCTTTCTTTCTCTCTCTTTCTTTCTTTCTTTTTCTTTCTTTCTTTCTTTCTTTCTTTCTTTCTTTCTTTCTTTCTTTCTTTCTTTCTTT
>NC_037676.1:51791153-51793165 GCF_003255815.1 Theropithecus gelada
TTTTTTTTTTTTTTTTTTTTTTTTTTTAAGAATCAGAGTCTCACTCTGTCTCCCAGGCTGGAGTACAGTGGTGTGATCATAGCTCACTGCAACCTTGAACTCTTGAGCTCAAGTTATCCTGCCACATCAGCCTCCTGAGTAGCTAAGACTACAGGTGCATACGACCATATCTGACTTTTGTGTGTGTGTGTGTGTGTGTGTGTGTGTGTATTTTTTTACAGATACAGGGTCCTGCTATGTTGCCCAGACTGGACTTGTTCTCCAGGCCTCAAATGATACCCCTCAAATGATACCCCCGCCTCAGGCACCCAAACATTGGGATTACAAGTGTGAGCAATAATACTCAGCTGGTGTTAATTCTTTAAATGTTTGGTAGGATTCTCCTGTTAGGTCATTGGGAACAGAAGATTGAGTAGAAGTTTTAAACTCTAAATTCAATCATTTGCTTGTAACAGAATTATTCAGATTATCTATTTTACTTAGGTTAATTTTGGTATTTTGTCTTTTTTAAGGAATTGGTCCATTTCCTCTTAGATGTTGAATTTATTGAGCATAAAGTTGTTACTTATTATTACTTTAATGGCTGAAAGATATGTTGCAACATCCCTTGTTTCATTTCTAATATCAGTGATTTGCATCTTACTCATTTTTCTCTGATTTGCTAGACAAATAACTAGCTAGAAACATTAGTTTTATTGCTATTTAAAAATAATTTTGGTTTTATTTATTTTCTCTGTAGTTTTTATATGTTTTAATTTCATTAATTTCTGGTATTATTTTTATTATTTCTCTTTATTTTGCACTATTTTCCAATCTTTTGAGGTAGGAACTGTAGTAGTAGTAGATTTTAACATTGTCTTTGTATTTAATACTTAGTGCTATAAATTTACCTCTCAGCACTGCTTTAGTTGCATCCCACATAGTTTGATATATCATATTTTCATATTTTCATTTTCATTCAATTCTATGTATTTTCTACATCCCTAGAGACTGTCTCTATGCCCCATGGATTCCATAAATGTAAGCTGTTTACTTTCCATATGTTTACAGGTTTTCCTGATGACTTTGTTTTTGATTTCCTGTTTGATTTTATTGTAGTCATACTTTAATAAATTAGCTCATTTTAAATTTGTTGATATTTATTTTATGACTTAGGGATGTGGTATATGCAGGTGAAAATTCCACATGGTCTTGGGAAAATGTGTTTTCATCTTTTTTTTTTTTTTTTTTTGGTTCAGTGTCCTACATATTCCAATTAGATCCTGTTGGTTAATTATATGGTTTAGATACTTTATATCTTTGGAGTTTCTGTGTCTACTAGGTCAGCTGCTGAGAGAAAAGTGTTAAAAAACCAACTATAATGTGAATGTAGCTATTTTTTCGGCCATTGCAGGTTTTCTTGTACTGTGAGATTTTTTTGTTGCATATATATTTTGTATATTCATCTTATAATTTAATTTTGAAAGTATTTTGCATGTATATTTTGCATATCCTGTCTATACTTTTTGTAGTAGTCCCTGTGGATGTTACAATACACATATATCAGCATTATACACTACTTGAAGTAAAGTGTTGAAACCTCATTTCTATTTAGGTCCGTTTACCCTCCCAACTTTCAAGTATCATTGTCATAAGTATTAGATATTGTTATAATTTTTGCTCTAGTCAGTAAGTATGATTTACAGAAGTCAAGAGAAAAAGTATAGGAGCATAGCAATGTGTCCCCATATGTGTGCTCTATATGCTGGTCTTTATTTCTTCCTCGTGTTCCATACTTTTTTCTTTTATTATTTTCTTTGTGTTTGACATTCTTACTTAGCCAATCTTTAGCAGCAGATTTGTTAGCAATAAAGTACTTTATTTTTCTCTTCTTTTCTTAACTTCTGTTTCTGAAGCATAATTTTATGAGATGAAAATCCACTCTCACTAAAATGTTTATTATCTATAATAATCAATATAACATTATTATTATATAATATAATTATATAATATTATATAATTATAATATTATT
>NC_037676.1:51793175-51812889 GCF_003255815.1 Theropithecus gelada
TTTATTATATAATATAATTATATAATATTATATAATTATAATATTATATAATATTATATAATAATATATAACATTTATATATCATATAAAATTTATATAATAATATAATAATTATATATTATTATTATTATATTGATTATTATTGATAATCACTAAAATGTGAGAGTGGATTTTCCCCAAATCCCCACACACAATTTTCACGAAAAGAATAAAATACCTAGGAATATAGCTAACAAGGGAGGTGAAAGATCTCTATAAGGAGAACTACAAACCACTGCTCAAAGAAATCAGAAATGACACAAACAAGTGAAAAACCATTCCATACTCATGGATAGGAAGAATGAATATAGTTTAAATGACCATACTGCCCAAAGCAATTATAGATTCAATGCTATTTTTATTAAACTACCATTGAGATTATTCACAGAACTAGAGAAAACTATTATAGAATTATATGGAATCAAAAAAGCAAGAAATGGGAAAAGAGTTCCTTATTCAATAAATGGTGCTGGTATAACAGGCTAGCCATATGAAGAAGATCGAAACTGGACCCCTTCATCACGTCATCTACAAAAATTAACTCAAGAGGGATTAAAGACATAAATGTAAAACCCTGGAAGACAAGCTGGGCAATATCATTCAGGACATACACACAGGGAAAGATTTCATGACAAAGACACCAAAAGTATTTGCAACAAAAGCAAAAATTGACAAATAAAATTTAATTAAACTGAAGAGCTTCTGCACAGCAAAAGAACAGAGTAAACTGACAACCTACAGAATAAGAGACAATTTTTGCAAACTATGCATCTGATAAATGTTTCATATTTAGCATCTATAAGGAACTTCAACAAATTTACCAGAAGAAAACACAACCCCATTTAAAAGTGGGCAAAGAGCTGGGCACGGTGGCTCACTCCTATAATCCCAGCACTTTGGGAGGCTGAAGGGGGTGGATCACGAGGTCAGGAGATCAAGACTATCCTGGCTAACATGGTGAAACCCCATCCCCACTAAAAATAAAAAATATTAGCCGGGCATGGTGGCAGGTGCCTGTAGTCCCAGCTACTCAGGAGTCTGAGGCAGGAGAATGGTGTGACCTGGGAGGCAGAGCTTGCAGTGAGCAGAGATCACGCCACTGCACTCCAGCCTGGGCAACAGAGTGAGACTCCATCTCAAAAAAAAAAAAAAAAAAAAAAGTGGGCAAAGAACATGAACATATGTTTTTCAAAAGAAGACATACATGCAGCCAACAAGCATGTAAAAAAAGGTCAACATCACTGATCATTACAGTAATACAAATCAAAACCACAATGAGATACCATCTAACATCAGTCAGAATGGCTATTATTAAAAAGTTAAAAAATAACCAATGCTGGTGAGCTTTTGGAGAAAAAGGAATGCTTATATAGTTTTGATGGGAGTGTAAATTACTTAACTGTATGGAGGGCAGTGTGGTGATTCCTCAAAGACATAAAGACAGATATATCATTTGACTCAGCAATTCCATTACTGGATATATACCTAAAGGAATATAAAGTGTTCTTTTATAAGGACACATGCACACTATGTTCATTGCAGGGCTATTCACAATAGCAAAAGCATGGAATCAATCTAAATGCCCTAAGATTATTATTATTATTATTATTGATAATAATAGACTGGATAAAGAAAATGTGGTACATATACACCATGGAATGCTATGCAGCCATAAAGAGAATGAGATCATGTCCTTTGCAGGGACATAGAAGGAGCTCGAGGCAATTATGCTCAGCAAATTAACACAAGGATAGAAAACCAGATGTCACATGTTCTCACTTGTAAGTGGGAGCTAAACAATGAGAACACATGGACACACAGGCAGGAACAACACACACTGGGGCCTATTGGAAGGTGGAGGGTGGGAAGAGGGAGAGGATCAGGAAAAATAACTAATAGATACTAGACTTCATACCTGGGTAATGAAATAACCTGTGCAACAAATTCCTATGACGTAAGTTTACCTATGTAACAAATTTGCACATTTACCCCTGAACTTAAAATGAAAGTTATAAAAAATTAGAAAAAAAGGTTAAATAACATCTGTGTTTTCCTGTAAGCAATGTGTCTTTTGTCTTTGTTTTCTAGATTTTTATGGTCTTCTTTTCTAGAAATGTAATATGATGTGTTTAATTTTGAAAAACTTTCTGTTTTAGCCTAATATTCAGTAACTTTATGGTGCACTTGGTTTGTTTGCTGCTGCTCAACCTTCCAAGGTCTCTAATGAAAAAACCTGAAAGGTGGAAGAGATTTCCCCAGAGAAGGGGATGGGGAGGAGAATCTCAGGCCCATAAAATGAGAGGTCATCTCTTCATGAGCACTTGTATATGGTTCCCCTGCCTGCGGGGTTTGGGAGTGCATGCTGAGCTAGGTGGTAGTGGGGGTCCCTTTGCCTATGTCACTTGGCCCTCCTAATGTCTCCCAGTTGAGGGCAGAAAATCTCATGCTGATGGAGAAATACAGCCATTCTCCTGCCAACTTCTGGTTAAAGGAACTCCTGATGGATCTTCCTGGCGGTGGACTTAGCTCATCTGGTGTTGTCAGAGGAACTCCCATTCCATCAAGAGAATGAGTTCAGCCTGCTGTTACCAGGTTGGATGTCAGGAAAACCCTGGTCTCAGTCACTTTGTTTTGCTGGATAAAGGGATAGGAGAGGCACTGATACCTTATTATTCCTCTACTGGGCTCACAAGTGTGTTCACCTTCCTCTACCAGCATTTAGAATTCTTTAATTTCATCCTGTGTTTTTTCTAGGGTTTATAATTTTATTTCACAAGGGGAGCCAGGTCATGCCATCTTGTTCAGACAGTATGTCTCCAATGTGGACTTTAGTTTTCATTTCTGTATTTCCTTTTCTTGTAATGATTTCATAGTTTGTTCTAATCATCTTAGATCCTAGTCTGGTACCTTCTAACTGCAGCCTGTGCTTTCTTTCCACAACCCTTTTTTCCGCTAAAGTCCTTTTTTTGCTTCTGAGTCCTCTCTTCTTTACTTCTTCTCAACAGTGACTAAGTGGATCACGTGTTGCTCTTTGTCCAAAAAAAGCTTGTTATTCCTTTTAGCAAATGTTAAGAACAGATTGAGGTGTGAAGCTTTCAATTCAGTTCCCAGGTTCTAGTTGTATTTCTCTTGGTATTACTCACATAACACTAGTGTTTTTCTTTTGTTTGTTTTAGGGGTTTTTTTGTTTTTTTTTTTTTTTTTGAGACGCAGTCTTGCTCTGTCGCCCAGGGTACAGTGCAGTGGCATGATCTTGGCTCATTGCAACCTGCACCTCCCGGGTTCATGCCATTCTCCTGCCTCCGCCTCCCGAGTAGCTGGGACTACAGGCACTTGCCACCACGTCTGGCTAATTTTTTTTTTTTTTTCTTTTTTCGTAGAGATGGGGTTTCACTGTGTTAGCCAGGATGGTCTCAATCTCCTGACCTCGTGATCTGCCTGCCTCAGCCTCCCAAAGTGCTGGGATTACAGGCATGAGTCACCATGCCCGGCCCATGTTAAGACTAGTTTTGCCTCTTCTTTTATTGGTTTCCTCTACCTACATGTCTTCCAGAGGTAACACTAGGGGAGCCCAGGTTCCAAACATTCACTCATTGGAGGGCTTACTTCTCAGTCTTATTATGGATCAAGGATGAAATGCTGAGTCTTAAATTCCTGAGTTCTCTTCTAGGTTCTTCTTGCTAATTATTTCTGGGATTGATGATATTATCTTATTTTTAGGATATGAAGTCAGTAGAGCAATGTGATGGGAAAATTGTGCTATGTTTCTCAGAGCACCTACTTAGAGAAGGTTGTGTCCTATTTTGAATTAAGATCTTGCATCTCTATGTCTGTAAAAATGATTTTAAGAACAGAGTATTACTTTTTTACTTTTTCCTGGAAATATCATGTCATAGCTTGAAGATAGGATTTTCCATGAGTGAGAGCATGGATAGATTTTATTTCATACCATGCCAATTGTCTAATGATTAACGTCTCTTCATCCCGGGTACTGTCATTAGCTTATTCATCATTCTTCATTTACACAATTAAGACTTTTCATCTTTGCCATTCGCACAGTAATACAGAAACAAGATAGAAAAGGTTTCTTTTATATCTATATGTAGATGATGTTTTGAATTCAACATTTTACTGATTTTACAGTTATCTGTTTTAAAATTATACTAGTATGCAGTGTTCCTTTCTGGATTTAAACAAAGGAAAGTTCATTCTCTTAACCATACAACATACTATCTCATACTTGAGTGTGAGTTTGGGATTTAAGTAGCAATATCTTCTTCTTTTCCTCCTCTTCTATTTCAAATGTTGATTATGATAATTTCACTTTTACATCCTCTTTTTTTCATACTTAAAAAAAAAAGAGGAGATAGTCTACTGATTGAAACAAACATAATGAGATGTGTGGATTTGAAAGGTCTAATGTGGAGGTGGCATCCTCATGCTACTTTAGGTAGTTTATGGTCATATTTCTAAGATGACCCTAAACCAACAACAAAAGAATTGGCATCTTTTTGCAATCACTGAAAAAATTTCGCTGTTTCGGTTAATCCATGATGATTTTTGTCTTTTGCTTCTTATTCTCTTCTTTTTGACACCACTTTCTGTTTTTTTTTCTCAAAGCAAGTATTTGGCTACTGTCATGTGGCCAGCATAATTCTATATGCTTATATGGCATATAAATATTAAGGATACATTTTGTCCTGAGAAACATAATACATGTTTATGTAGACAAAGCTAATACTTAAGCATATATTTGAAAACATTTTTTGTTTTTTTTAATGAAGAGTACATTAGGGAAAAGATAATAGGAAGGCGAATTTGAGTAATGAAAAAAGTCATTAAAGTAGGGTAGAAATAAGCACACCCTCAAAGAATACATAGAATTTTATTTGTACATTAAATTTCACATATTTTTTGAAACAGAATCTCTTTGAAACTGTTGCCCAAGCTGTAGTGCGGTGATGTGGTCATGGCTCACTGCAGCCTCAACCTCCTGGGATGAAGTGATCCTCCCACCTCAGCCTCTTACATAGCTGGGACTATGGGTGTGTTTCACCATGCTCAATTATATTATTATTATTATTATTTATAGAGATGGAGTCTCACTATGTTGCCCAATCTGGTCTCAAACTCCTGGGCTGAAGTGATCCTCCCACACTGGCTTCATAATGTGCTCTGATCACAGGCATGAGCCACCATGTCTGACCCACATTTTCTTTTTTTTTTTTTTCTTGAGACGGAGTCTCGCTCTGTCACCCAGGCTGGAGTGCAGTGGCCGGATCTCAGCTCACTGCAAGCTCCACCATTCTCCTGCCTCAGCCTCCCGAGTAGCTGGGACTACAGGCACCCGCCACCTCGCCCGGCTAAGTTTTTGTATTTTTTAGTAGAGACGGGGTTTCACCGTGTCAGCCAGGATGGTCTCGATCTCCTGACCTCGTGTTCCGCCCGTCTCGGCCTCCCAAAGTGCTGGGATTACAGGCTTGAGCCACCGCGCCCGGCCCACATTTTCTTTTAAATACCAACTATTGACTTATTTGGCAGAGTCTACCTGGTAAAGACTGAATATACAATGGTTGAAACCATAGTAGGGTCAAAGTTTTATAATGAAGACAACTATCTTAAAACATAAAATAGCACTGGATCATTGCCATTTGACTGGGATCTACTGGCTGAATATGAATGAAAGCATGCATAGTGGCTTCCAGGTGAGTTAGCATATGCCAAGCCTTTCTTAAAACTACTTTGTGCTATTACAGCTGTAGGTATTTGAGTCTACAATTCTTGTAGGTTCTGTGAAAGCATTAAAGACAAGCAAGCATATTCATTGCTTCTGAAGGTAAAACAAATTTTCACATTTGGAACTGTCAGTGGTGGATGTGGAGATGTGCTTCCGGGATCTCCTCTGATGAACTTTTCACCAGAGCTGCTGGGAGTGCTGTCATTAGAGGGTCTTCAGTATTAGCCCTACTTTCAAAATTGTCTGAGCTGCAGAGAGGTGCTTTGTGTAGTAATAGCCATATGCCTTCCCATAGCAGCTACATTCCATGACTCATGAATGCTAGAATCTATAGGCCTGCACTTCTCACTCTATGGAGGCCACACCTAGCTCTACAGCAACTTTGGGGGCTGTCTGACCTGTCCATGGGCCTGAATTTCAGCTCTAATTCTCTCTCTGCCCAGCCCAGCTTCGTTTCTTCCCTTCCCCACGTTCTGATATCAAGGATATTCCTTAATAAACATCTTACCTGTTAAAATCCAACTCAGAGTGACTTCCTGGAGATGTTGGAGTTAAGAAGGGCACAACCAGGGGAAAATGGAGGCCATAATACATTTTCAGACATAACGAGAGTGAGTTTTGTTAGTTTTGTTTTGTTTGAGAAAATTCCACTGATAGCTATGTTCAAGATGATTTGAGTAAGCAGGACATGGTTTTGTGAATAACAGATGGCAACCAACACGTATTATGGAAACATGAGATAATGACTGGTTGAGTTGTGGCAAAGGTAATCAACGAAATGTGTCATGAAAAAAAATGCCTGGACTGTACTTCAAACAAAGGAAAGGGAAGACTTTTTAGAACTCTCTCAAAAATTCTATACTAAGAAAAAAAAAACAAACACTGTTGTTTCTCTTGACAGAATAATAACAAGAGAAGTCAAAACTATGTGGATAACATAACATAATAATTTCAATAAATATATTCATGGGAGCCAGAGTATATGCTTGCAATTATTTTACTTTCTTCAAAATATCTTATGTTTTCTTTCTTTTATTTTAATCTCTCATTTTTTATTCTTCACTTTTAATTTAATCCCTTAAAACTTAAATGAAAATTTATTTTACATGGACCTTTAATTTTTAGCTAATGATAAGCTTCCATTAATTTGAAGTAATAATTTATTGTTTAAACATGCTTTCAAGCATGTATAATCAAATGTTGTGAACAGTTAAAAGGAGTTCAAATATTATATTGATTAATGTTTCTCAGTTGCATCAGAATCACTTGAGTTGCTTGGAGAACAAATGTTGATTTCTGCATCCTACCTAGTATCTACCTTTGTCATTAAGCAAGTTACTCTAGGATCCCTAGGATCCATATAAAGATGATTAATAAGTCTACCAGTCCTGAACACTGTTTACTGATCATGTTATAAGCTCTTCTTAAAGTGTTAGAATTAAATTCGCAGAGATCAATTATATTAAGTATGTTCTTTACAAAACCAGTTAACTGGGAAACAAGGAGAACCTGAAAGTTAGTAATAAGACCATTAGAAGCAATTTACCATGTAGGTGGGCAACAAATAAGTTATTAACTTGGAAAATACAGAAAATTAAAGGAGGGAAGAATTTTCAGCTTGAGAAATTTGTTATTGAGAAAACCTACTGATGTTTAAACTAAGGAAACTGGGTGTTTTTCCCCTCTTTTCTAAGAGTCTCATATAAAAATGGGCTACCATTTGTAAATTTTAGAAAAGTTTAAAAAGCTTTGGCTTAAAAAATCAAAGATATAGAAGTTATGGCTATCAGAAATATTATAATATAAAAATAAAATATGTAAAAGGAGGAAAAGAAGTTAAAGTCTCTTGGTTTGTGGTTTTCAAATGCTGACTCCCCAAAATATCACCAAAACAACTTGTGGAAAGACAATTCTGAGCATAAAGTTCCAAAAGGTTCTCAGAGAGGGAAGGGTCAACCTTGTGGTATTTATTAGGATTTTAGAGTGTGGCTTAAGGTAGGTCTGCCAATGTAGGGGTGTAGTTAGGATTGGTGAACACAGCACGGAGAACACTTGATGGGTTTTTTTTAAGAGATTCTTAAAATGAGCAGGAACATTACTGGCAATGCTTGTCTTCCCAGTAAAGTACTTCCTGAAATAGTAAAGTATGATTGGTGAGGGCAGTGGAATATTAACATTGTTACAGTAGGTAGCTAGTCAGTCTGAGCAGGGCAAGAGAGGACTCCCCATAAGCAGGAATGTCAGGCAATCATCAGGTGAGGGTCAGGCAGTTGTTACACTGTTCCTCTAAAATAATAATTGGTGGCAGGAAGGCCAGGGAAGATCTGTCTCCTAATAGATAGAAAACACCTGAAACTGGTGATCAGCAGCCTCCGGATAAGATCTCAGGAGTTCGGTGAGTGGGCTCAGGACTACGCTTTGAGAGACAAAATGGCAGAGTTTAACTGTCATGTTACCTTCTAGGAACATTTGGCTGGTAAGGGAAGAACGCCTCAAGTGAGTAGGTGTGTAACTCCAGTTACCTACTCCCTATGCAGTCCCTCCCAAGTACTAGCAGGCCACTGAGCATGTGGATAGCCCACCCCAGGGGAAGGAACAGGGGAGAAGGGACATAAGCCCCCAGAAGCCTGCCAACATCTAAAACCCTAACTGACAGGTCCAACTATGCACTTGATCCCTCAGGTCACCCACTTAGCCCTCATCCAAGTATACTTTGCTTTCTTTCATTCCTGCTCTAAAGCTTTTTAATAAACTTTCACTCTTGCTCTAAAACTTACCTCAGTTTCTCCTTCTGCCTTATACCCATCAGTCGAATTCTTTCACTGAAGGAGGCAAGAACCAAGGTTGCTGCAGACCCATACACATCCACTGCTTAACTACATCATGTTAATCTAGAAAAGACAATAAATGTAGTTACAGACGTGTGTGGTTTTCAAGATACAGAATAATTTTTATGCTCCAGAATATACCAAAAATTTAAAAATACACTCTATTGACAGGGCACATTATGTATGTGATGAAAATAATATTACAAATTATTAGAGACAAGTGATCGAATTGAAATTTTTATCAATTAGAATTTATTGTCAATTTAAGGCTATACCCAAGACTATATTGAAATAGAGGTTATAGCCAAGGTCGAATAAACTTTTAGTAAGAAACAACATTCTCTGTAGCAGTTTTCTTTTCTTTTTTTATTTTTATTTTTCCTGATTGAAATACCTCCATATTAAGTAGGTTGGTTTTAACAGTGGTCAATTCTGTAGAAAGAAAGATCAATTAAATGAGAACAAAGAGGCTATTTGCTGAGAACTTGCTGTAAGAAGGGAGTAAACCTCTTCACTTGCATTTGCAAGTCACTTAAGGCAGGTGGGGCAAGAAGGCTTTCTAGTGAGCAAAAGGGAAGGCCACAGGCATGCTGTGATTGCTGACATATGAAAGATGAAGGCAGCTGACTAGTGTGGGAGGCCAGAATATACACCCCAAACTATGTAGGATTGTTGAGCTAAAGGCAGTCAAGACGCAGATGCAGGAAAGTTTTGCCTCTCTCTATTTGCCCAAAAGCAGGACATAGATTTACAAAGACAAATGATATTTTGCACTTTCTCTACCAAAGAGAACAGAAGTTGACTAGGGAAGACAACCTTAGGCCCTCATCAGTCTGGAGATGATACTATAGGAATCTGCAGTGACAAGTATTACCCCCTTGCCTTTATATGCTAGTTATTTCTCTCCCCCACAAGTCTAACACCCCTAGAGACTCAAAGTCTTTTTCTCTTGTCTTGCCGCTTCTCTAAAAATTTTCTGTTCTTTACTAAAGATGCTATATAAGCTGGAATTCAAAGCTTACCTCTTTGAGAACTACTCATTCCAGGGACGTCTCCCAGATATATGAAATATTCATGTGCTATGGTCTGAATGTATCCCCTCAGTATTCATTATGTTCAAATTTAATAGCCAATGTAATAGTATAAAAATGTAGGCTCCTAGGAGGTGATGAAGTCATGAGAGTGAAGTCCTCTTCAGTGAGATTAATATCCTTGTATAAAAGGTTGAAGGAAGTGTTCTAGCCCTTGCCCCTTCCATCATGTGAGGAAGTTATTAAGGTGATGTTTTAGGAGTTATTAAGAAATTATTTTAGGCAGATAGAGAGTAAAAGGGGTCCTTGGGAAGTTTTCGCTTCCTTTAAAGCAGCTCCAGAAATGTTTCTTGTCTAGCAGGAAAGCCCAGGCTCTTAGACCCAGACTGGCTACCTTTGATACGCAAATGCCGGCCATTATAAACTGTGTTCACCCAAACATGGTGATTCCCATGCCGTCTTCTTGCCCTTGCCCTCACATGTGTCTGGCAACGTGGCCGCCCCCATAGATCCCCACTATATAACATCATGGCAGCCTGTATTTGCATATTAAAAGCTAGGGTGGGAGGGCTATGTGAGTGACATGCCTGGCCAAACCAATCCCCTGAGCCCTATGCAAATTAGACACCACCTCCTCGGAACTCTTCATAGAAGCAGTCAGATTTCTGAGGCACTGGGGTGTCCTCTCTTGGCTTTGGAGCCCCCATCCCTCTGTCTCTGTACAGGGGAGGTTCTTACTTCTTTTTTCTCTTTTCTTTCTTGCCTATTAAACTTTCTGCTCCTTAAAACCACTCCAAGTGTGTCCGTGTGGTTTTATCTAGTTCACGTCAGACAACAGCCCTGGTGCTCCTCCGCTCCTCAGAGCTGTAGCAGTGCCATCTTCAAAGCAGAGACCAAGTCCTAGTTGGACAACATACCTGCTCAGCCCTGATCTTGGACTTACAGCCTCCACAACGGTGAGAAATAAGTTTCTATTTTCTATAAATTATAGCAGCCTGAATGGACTAAGACAACGCAAATAAACTTTTTATCTTGTGAATCTGTCTTTCCTTGCAGGACTCTGCTCCAACTACGAACTTAGGAGGTTAAGTAAAAACATGATTTTCTTTTTCCAACTAGACGCTGGACATCCTAAGTGACTGGTTAGAGGACTATGTTTGATTTTCTCTGTCTGGTTGCAAGTTGAAAGTAGGAACAACAACAACATGGGAAACCTGCAATTTTTGACCACGTCCTTATCATTCTGTGCTGATCGCTACCAAGTTGGGGGTCAGGGTTCTGTTATCATCTGTGCTCTGTTCATTGCTTGAATATTCTCTCTTTATCTATAGAGGGAAAAAACAATAACCTTCATTATCAAAAAACTCATTCTAAGTTTGCTTTTCTGTCTAGGTGTCCATGTACAAATCACTTAGCTTTTTAAATATACAAATATGTTTTCTAACTGAGTAGCAACAGAATTAGTACTTTTTTCTAGGCTTGAGTTGCTTACTAGTAAAAAAATTACTTATATTTATATAATAAAACTTAATCTTAGGCTCAAATGCACATAAACTAAAGAGCACTGCTTGTCCTTTGCTTAATATTCATATTACAAAATTGATATTTATTTATAATTAATATATGAACATGATCTTTTCAAAAAATACACAATGTGATGGATAAATCTAATGTCCTTTTTGATAATCATCCCTGGTTTTAAGAATATAACTGGCCGGGCGCGGTGGCTCACGCCTGTAATCCCTGCACTTTGGGAGGCCGAGGCGGGCGGATCACGAGGTCAGGAGATCGAGACCATCCTGGCTAACACGGTGAAACCCCGTCTCTACTAAAATACAAAAAATTAGCCAGGCGCGGTGGCGGGCGCCTGTAGTCCCAGCTACTCGGGAGGCTGAGGCAGGAGAATGGCGCGAACCCGGGAGGCGGAGCTTGCAGTGAGCCGAGGATGGTGCCACTGCACTCCAGCCTGGGCGACAGAGTGAAGACTCCGCCTCAAAAAAAAAAAAAAAAAAAAAAAAAAAGAATATAACTATCTAGAGAAAATAACTAATAGCGGTCATTGTTTATTTTCTAGAACTCATTATATCCCAGGCAATTTTCTGACAAACTGATGGGTCGGTGCTATTTTATCCCTATTTTACAGATGAAGAAACTGATGCTGGAGAGGTTTTCACATAACTCACCAAGTCACTAGCTAGTAAGTAGTAGAGCCAGGATTCAAATTCAGGAAAAAAAGCACCTGAGAAGCTTCATGCTGTTTCCTGATCACCCCCTTACTCTCTAAGGGTAACCACCATCCTGCTTTCTAACTGCGTACATTCATTGTGCCTCTTTCTGTATTTTATATAATTTCATATAAAAATGTGTTTGTGCATGGCATATTTTGTTGAGTGTTACATTTTGAAATTTATTCATATTTGCTGTCTATAGTTGTATGTCATTCTTCTCTTTGCTGGAACCCATTGTGTGAATGTTCTTCAACTCTATTCATCATTTAACTGTTAGTGGGCATTAGGATACTTTAAAGTTTCAGGTAATTATGACCAGTGCAATATGAACATTCTCATACATGTTTGTGATAAAATATGCATCAGTCTCGTTTGCATATTTATGTAGAAGTGGAATTCACGTATTAGATCATAGAATACCTACATATTTAGATTTCATAACTACTACCAACGAGTTTTTGCCCACTTGATACACTACCAGTGGTACTGAGAGTTAAGTTTAATTGACATATTTCAGGACTGTGGGAATCTATAGTATTTAGACTTAACAGAAGGAGATGAATATTTCCCAGAAAGATTTCATTTCTAGTTCCATATATTAGCCGAGTGTGACTTTTTTGTTAACTTCCTAGGGGGGATGAGTGCTTGTGTGATTTTTTTTCATGAGATAGAACCCTCTAAAATAACTCTTGCGTGTATTTGCATATATTTTACATAAGATACTGCTCTCTAAAATTACCCTTGCATTTAAAAAACTTGTCTTTATTGTTTTACGCTTTCAAAAACACATTGACATGCATTATAAAACATGATTTTCAAAATGAGGTTTTGATATGTCCAAGGTTTCACAATGAATCCCCTAAAAACACTGCCTAAATTGTGATACAGCAGTCACTAAATTGTAATAAGTTTGGTGCATACAATGCATTTCCATGGTAATCGCTTAACATCCTGCCTAGTACCCTGACTACCTACAATATTTTTAAAAATTAATAAATTCTAATATTGAAGCAGTAGATAATATCTCAAAGAAAATATATTGACCAAAAGGACAGCCTAGTAGGTCTTTAAAATTTTTAAAAAGAATGATAAACTTTGACATAGGTTATTCTGACAAGTGTAAACATTATATATTTTTTAAAACAATAAGTGTATCAATTTAGATTTCTGTTAAAACAAAAAGGTGTTATTTACTTGGCAGTACTTACAGGTACTGATATATTTCCAGTTGTGACGGTTTTCGTAAAATGATATCAATTTACTTATTTCTATTTAATGTCCCAAATAGCTCTGCAGGGAAATGTGAATCATTTCAATCAGCTAAAGCAACATTATAAAACCACCGGAGTACAAACTTTTGAGAACTGTTGTTTAAAGACTAAATTACCTTAGAAATAGATATTTCTCTGTTCATCGTTTATGTTAAAAGTAAAATTTTATTTATTCAATGTAACAATTTTGTATATGAATCCCAAGCCTAACATCAAAACCAAAATTGTAGCTGAAGGATGCTGCCTGAAATCCTTTGATTTGGAATATTAATACCAAGTATCTAAGGTTTTAAAATCTAAAACAATTTGTAACTTTTAAACACCAAATAGTGTATGATTTTTTAGATGTTTCAAAGTCACTGCTGAATATTCAATGCCTGACAATTTGGAAATGGGTTCTGTAGAGGGAAAGTTTTACAAAATTAAATATATATTTGTGTGCGTGGATGTGTTTGTGTGTGTATGTGTGTTATCCATTGATAAATAAGCCCAACGGAAAATTACTGTGTTTATTCATCCTTCAATGTGTTTTGTAAACATTTGCTGAGCTTCCTCCGTTACACTAAGAATTGTGCTTGTGCTTCTGAGGGGGCTCCTTTGGCCTGGGTGCTCTGAAAAAGTGGGTTCTGAGAGATCTCGAATGTGTCTGGTCAGGGTAGTGTCCTGGAACCTTTCAATAATCTTGACAGACCAGGCCAGCCTGTAAGTCTTGAATGACCTTAAGAGTACCCATTGAGAAACCAAATCAACGAATCGTACCAGAAATGTAGGAATGGATCAGGAGCAACCAAGCCTGAAGCAGAATAGTAGGTTCTCCACAGTCACCTTCACAGCCCTCACCCCAGCTCTGTGTCAGGCCAGGTTTTGTCATTAGGGTGTCTGAGATGTTTTCCAAGGCAATCAGTCCCACAGTATTCAATATTTTGCTGGATCTAAAAATAATCCTTACATTTACATATTTTTATTTAGATAGAAGGTGGATATAGGTTAATTAACCTCTAAAATTTCTCATGGAAATCCATCTAAGAGACTATTTTTAAAAATACTGTAGTGGACGTATACAGCAACATTCCAGATACCGCTCTGCAGTAGAGAAGCATCATGTCTTCAGAATCTTCTCTCTGCACTTATTTCTTCCCCATTAAGAAAGCACTTTATATTGGCATTCATTAGCAGGGATGTTAAATGAGTGGGCTATGCTGTTAGATCAATGATCAGCACAGTGTCACGCTAAGTGTACAGTTATATCCTCACGCCATAAATCCAATAGTGTCTTGTATAATGAATGAGTACTTTTAAATGAATGCGTATAAAAATGAATCAAGAAAAATAATGGAAAACCAGAAACAAAAAGTATTTTTTTCGTTTTTTTTAATTTCATCCATTTCTGATCTAGAAAGGCGGAGTGACATCTTGAAAACAGGTGAAAATGCTGGAGGTACAGCTAGATATATTTTTAACCCACATAAGAATATTTTGTCTTTACCAAAAAATACAAAAACTAGCTGTGGATCGGGAGTGGCACACACCTGTAATCCCAGCTACTTGGGAGGCTGAGGTGGGAGGATTGCTTAAACCCAGGAGGTGGAGGTTGCAAGGAGCTGAGATTGTGCCACTGCACTGCAGCCTGGGTGATAGAGCAAGACACTGACTGCCTCAAAAAAAAAAAAAAAAAAAAAAAAAAAAAAAAAAAAAAAGAAAAGAAAGAAAAAAAAGAATATTTTGAAAGTAAAAGAGGACATCATTAACAATTGCGTCAGGACGTTGATTATAAACCATAGCAGACCTGTATCAGAGTCACTAATTATAGGCTAAATGTTCCCTCTATAAGTAGATAATACATAAAATTAGACCAGGAGATAAAGCACAGTTCTTTAAAGCACAGGCTTTATCTGCATCAGATTTCTTCTCTCTTGCTGGTTGTATTAAGACCCTCATCCTCAAAATATATTTGACAGCCATTATCCAGCATTGACTATTTTTTCTAGACCTTGACTCTCTACTTTGTTCCTAGCAAAAGGAAACATGGTATACTTTGGGGACCTGCTGTGGATGACTGCCCTCCTTGCATACATTCCTGATCACTCTCACTTACAGCCAGTGGTGACAGGACATGCCTCTGAAGAAGCCTCAGTGTGTCTGCCACTCCCTGCCCGTGAAGAAGCATTGCTCACCTAGACCCCTGTCATCATCGGGTGCTTCAGATCTCTCTAAGGGAGCATCCTCAGACCAAAGTACAGAAGGCCAGCCCTGAGCACTGGCTACCGAGCAGACACTGCAGTGCTAGGATTCCTCCCTCAGTCAAACCTTTCAAAGACTGTTCAAAGCGATTCTAACAGTAAAGTTCCCTCTGAAATCCCTGATAAACCTAAATATCACTCTCTGTCTCATTAAAAATTCTATAGCACCAACAGAGAATCTCATGTTGATTCTGCTAATTAAACAACATCTATCTTCATTTCCTATCAGATTTTGTTCTCTTTTTAAAATCTTCCCTAAATGTACTGAGGGCCCTTTTGTACTTTCAAAGATCTGATTTGAGGCACATGTTATTTATGTGAAACAAAAGCAACTGTTTTCTAGTTTTGCCTTTTAAGCCACAGTATAGCTCATTCAATACCCAGCTCAGCCCTAGGAAACAACTTACATTTATCTCAAATGTCAATGTTCAGTGAGAAGAAAAACTTTAGTCTTACACCCCATATATTGAATTATAGTCACAATGCTACAGTTTACTGGTTTTGAACTAAAGAGAAGATTTTCCTTTCTTTATCACTCTCTTGGTCTCACAAACAAATATATAAACACATATATAAAATATGTGCATTTGCTAAAGAACAGATAGAATGATCCATGAAACACAATTGAGTCTCAGAAATAGACCTAAACACACATAGTCAACTGATTTTTGACCAAAAAACCCACGAAACAAATTATTGAAGAAATGGTATTTTTTCCAACAAATGGTGTTGAACAATTAGATATTCATATGTATAAAAATTAACTTTCGCCTACACTTTATATTTTATATAAAATTAATTCAAAATGGATTTTACACTTAATTATAGAATGCAAAACTATGTAACACAGAAGAAAACATAGGAGAAAATCTAGGTTATCCTGAATTTGGTGATGAGTTTTTAGCTACAACACTAAAAGCATAATTCATGAATAACAAAAAAAGTTGAACTTTATTAAAATTAAAATTTTTCCCCTAAGAAAGGCACTGTTAATAGACTGAAAACATGAGTCAATGGATGCGATAAAATATTTGCATGTTATATATCTGGCAAAGACATGTATTCACAATATAAAAAGAATCCTAATACAAATTAAGAGTACAATCCTAATAAAAATACTAAAACGACATGAATGCCCAAAGAAGATATAGACAGCAAATAAGCACATGAAAAGATATCCCATGTCATTTTTCACTAGGAAAATGCAAATTAAAACAGCGTTGAGATGTGAATACAAATCCATTAAAATGACTGAATCCAAAAACTAGCAATACCAATTGCTGACAAGGAGATGGATAAACAGGAACTCTCATTCATTGCTGTTGGGAATGCAAAATGGTACCCACTCTGGAAGACAGTTTGGCAGCTTCTTAAGAAGCTAAATTAGTCTTAACATATCATTCAATAATGGTACCAATGGTATTTACCCAATAGATTGGAAAACTTATATCCACACAGAAATCTGCACAAAATGTAACTACTTTATTTGTGATTACTTCAAATTGGAAGCAACCAATATCTTCTTAGATAAATGAACCCTATATAATAGGTGAGCGAATAAACAGTCTGTGGTACATCCATGTAATGAAATATTATTCAGCAGTAAAAACAAAGGAGCTATTAAACCACAGAGAGACTTGGAAAAAATCTTTTTTTTTTTTTTTTTTTTTTTTTGAGATGGAGTCTCGCTCTGTCGCCCAGGCTGGAGTGCAGTGGCCGGATCTCAGCTCACTGCAAGCTCTGCCTCCCGGGTTCCCGCCATTCTCCTGCCTCAGCCTCCCGAGTAGCTGGGACTACAGGCGCCCACAACCGCGCCCGGCTAATTTTTTTGTATTTTTAGTAGAGATGAGGTTTCACCGTGGTCTCGATCTCCTGACCTTGTGATCCGCCCGCCTCGGCCTCCCAAAGTGCTGGGATTACAGGCGTGAGCCACCGCGCCCGGCCGGAAAAAATCTTAAGTGCATATTGCTAAGTGAAAGCAGCCAGTCTGAGAAGGCTGCATGCTGCAAGTTTCTATTCATGTGACGTTCTGAAAAGGACACAGCTACAAAGATGGAAAACAGGTTAGTGGTTGCCAGAAATTTAGGGAAGTGGTAAGGTGAAATATGTAAGCACAGATGGTTTCTTTAGGGCTTGAAACTATTGTGCATGTCAATGTAAGGTGAGTACACGATATGAATTTCATGAAACTCATGGAACTTTATAGCATAAAAGTAAACTTTTGTGTATGGAAATCGAAAACAACACGCTTTGGAGTACATGTGATCCTAGGGTAGAATGCAATGATGACAGTGATTCTAACTGTATTACAAATGTATGACATAACCTCACTGAAACAGTTGGGGAAAATTGTGGTGGCAATTTAAGTAATGTTGGGAATGACTGGAAATTCTAATAGCAAAAAAGAAAGGATCTGAACATAAGCACTGTAGTCTAGTTAGTAAAGTTGTTTCTCATGGGGAAGTGTTAATAGCTCTGAAACTGTAGATGTGCATTGAGCTTGAACAAATGAATGGACGATGGATAGCAGGACACAGGTTCCTCAGTGCTGCAGGGGAGGTTACAGATCAGCACCAGGTGAGAGGGTGTGGGGTTGGAATGACCCATACAGACCAAATCAGAGTTGTAGACATGAGCGTGAACTTACATTTGGCTCAACACAGATAATGATGGCTGGATATAGAAATAATTTCAGATATTGTGCAGGGCGCAGTGGCTCACGCCTGCAATCCTAGCATTTTGGGAGGCCAAGGTGGGTGGATCACGAAGTCAGGAGATCAAGACCATCCTGGCTAACACGGTGAAACACTGTCTCTACTAAAAAATATTTAAAAATTAGCCGGGTGTGGTGGCGGGCGCCTGTAGTCCCAATCACTTGGGAGGCTGAGGCAGGAAGAATGGCATGAACCCAGGAGGCAGAGCTTGAAGTGAGTGGAGCTCTCACCACTGCACTGTAGCCTCGGCAACAGAGCGAGACTGTCACAAAAAAAAAAAAGAAGAAAAGAAATAATTTCAGATATTGATATATACTCAGATTACTGTCCCACATAAATTTCCCAGCTCTGGTTGCTGAGGGGGGTAGAAGCAATGGCATGTAGTAAAAATAAGCAGATCTACAACCTAGATCCTCATTTCTAATACAATTAATAAAAATATGTAGACAACTAGAGCTAATTGGAGATACGGCTGATTTGGGAGCAGGAGATACGCAAGATAACCCCAGAGCATCTTATAATTCCAGGAAGGGAATGCTAAAAATAAAAAATAAAAAGAAATAAAGAAAAAAAATGGAGCCAGTTTCGGTGGCTCACGCCTGTAATCTCAGCAGTTTTGGGAGGCCGAGGCGGGTAGATCACGAGGTCAGGAGTTCAAGATCAGCCTGGCCAAGCTGGTGAAACCCCGTCTCTACTAAAAATACAAAAAATTAGCTGGGCGTAGTGGCAGGCTGAACCAGGAGAATCACCTTAACTCAGAGGGCAGTGGTTGCAGTGAGCTGAGATTGTGCCACTGCACTCCAGCCTGAGTGACAGAGTGAGACTCCATTTCTTTTTTTTTTTTTTTTTTTTTTTTTTGAGACGGAGTCTCGCTCTGTCGCCCAGGCTGGAGTGCAGTGGCCAGATCTCAGCTCACTGCAAGCTCCGCCTCCCGGGTTCCCGCTATTCTCCTGCCTCAGCCTCCCGAGTAGCTGGGACCACAGGCGCCGCCACCTCGCCCAGCTAATTTTTTGTGTTT
Source organism: Theropithecus gelada (assembly GCF_003255815.1). Classification (NCBI taxonomy): domain Eukaryota; kingdom Metazoa; phylum Chordata; class Mammalia; order Primates; family Cercopithecidae; genus Theropithecus; species Theropithecus gelada. Next base: position 51,812,282 of record NC_037676.1, read on the forward strand.
TTAGTAGAGACGGGGTTTCGCCGTGTTAGCCAGGATGGTCTCGATCTCCTGACCTTGTGATCCGCCCGTCTCGGCCTCCCAAAGTGCTGGGATTACAGGCTTGAGCCACCGCGCCCGGCCGAGACTCCATTTCAAAAAAAAAAAAAAAAAAAAAAAGGGAATATGGGAAAAGAACACAGGAACCAACAGGAATAGTGTCCAATGGCCAAAGTTGATATAATTTGAACAATGAAATAAACAATGTATTATTGGAATACAATCCAAATTATGAAAAAAGTTCCTCTGATTTCATACTGACATAAATAACTGATATGGGCCGGGCGCGGTGGCTCAAGCCTGTAATCCCAGCACTTTGGGAGGCCGAGGCGGGTGGATCACGAGGTCAGGAGATCGAGACCATCCTGGCTAACATGGTGAAACCCCGTCTCTACTAAAAATACAAAAAACTAGCCGGGCGTGGTGGCGGGCGCCTGTAGTCCCAGCTACTCGGAGGCTGAGGCGGGAGAATGGCGTGAACCCGGGAGGCGGAGCTTGCAGTGAGCCGAGATCGCGCCACTGCACTCCAGCCTGGGCGACACAGCGAGACTCCGTCTCAAAAAAAAAAAAAG
>NC_037676.1:51812989-51932465 GCF_003255815.1 Theropithecus gelada
AAAAAAAAAAAAAAAAAAAAAAAAAAAATAACTGATATGAATGAAGAAATAAATGAGGGNAAAAAAAAAAAAAAAAAAAAAAAAATAACTGATATGAATGAAGAAATAAATGAGGGAGAAGAGATATATCTTCTGTATAGGATATTTCCAAATAATTATTGGCAATTCCATACCTTCACAGAGGTGGAGCATGACTTCTCACTCCTTAAATGAGCCCTGTTTATAGTGACTTTCTTTCAAAAAACACAGATATAGAAATGAGGGGTCAAAAGAGGAGCTTTACAATGGACAAAACCTGACAAGCCCTACCTCCGCCAGGGGATCAAGGTCACCATCACCAGTAAGTAGTTTTCTTGATACCTGTGTTCTGGAAAAATGTGATGAGAATGGCACTTCACATTTGTGGTCTTCATCCAGAAAACCATAAAACACATTTAAACATGAAAAGAAAAATACATAAAGCCAAAGGGAGAGACATTCTTCAAAACAGTGGACCAATGCTCCTCAGCACTGTCACGGTCATAAAAAGCAAGAAAAATCTGAAAAACTGTCACAGCCAAGAGGAACCTAAGACATGGTGAACAAATGTAATGTGGTGTTTTGGATGGGATCCTGGAATATAGCAAGAATAGTAGATAAAAACCAAGAAAATGTGAATTAAAGTATAGGCTTTAAGGCAAAATATTAACAACTGAGAGAACTGGGTGTAGGGCCCATGAGAATGCCTCTCGGCCTTTCCTTGCGATCTAAAACTTATCTAAAATAAAGTTTATTTAATTGCATGCATTTCTCTTGGAAAAATGTCACAAATGCCATCAAAGGGAATTTAATGATTTGGAAAATAAGTGATCTTCTGCAAAAATTTGAAGAATGAAAATGACAATAAATCGATTTGCTTTTGTGGTAATAGAAAGGTTGGGGCTAGTGCTGGTACATTCAAGTTCTCAAAGTAAATAATTGAATAAACGTTAGTGATAAACTCAAGTAGACTTAAAGAATGCTATTCTTTAAGTTGTTTTCTTTGTGTATATGTCTAAAAAATAGGACTAATTTTATTTATGTTCTATGAAATAAAACAATTTAAAATTTTTTCTAAGGAAATGTTTCAAAACAATTTTCCCACCTTTGCACACTTAATCCCTACCCCAACATTTTTCATATGCCTTTCCTAATATAAGACTTTAAAATTTTTAAGTAATTAAAAATGATCTATTTATTGTCCTATGTTTTATGACTATTTCGTAGTAAGTTCACGTACATCACTTGCTTAAAGTGTGAATTAGTTCTGCCCCTTCCAGTTAGTTACATCTGAAGTAATATTGAGGACAACATTGTAGTCCTCAAGCAAGAGATGATTAATCAATGATGAAAAAACCTTCCTCTAACTATTCTTTTAACTTATATTTGCAGAGCAATTCCATGTCTCAAAATGAGGAGCCAAAATAAGGACTCAAGAATAAGCAGTGCACAGTCACTACCTCTAGGAAGGGTTACACAGGTGAAAATCTGATAAGTTCATAAAATAGAGTCAAGGAGATGTTTGCCTAGGAATAAACATTGCCACCCCATGAATATCTCAAAAAATGGCAATACCAAGTATAAATGGGAAAACATTAAAATAATTCACCTTTTGAGAGTATAGAAATGAAAAAAGAGGGGGAAAAAAGAAAAATATGATGCATAGCAGTGACAAGGCTGAGATACCTAACCATAAACAGGCTCATAAGCCATGCACAGGAGTTTGGAGTTCAGCTGTGGATTCATTTGCTAGGGCTGTCATAACAAAGTTACCACAGACTGGGTGGCTTAACAACAGAAATTTAACTTCTCACAGTTCTGGAGGCTAGAAGTCCAGGATCAAGGTGTCATCAAGATTGGTTTCTCCTGAGGCCCCTCTCCTTGGTGTGCAGATAATCAGACACCAGTCATGTTGAATCAGAGTGCACCCATATGATTTCATTTCATCTCTATAAGACACTATCTCCAAATATAGTCACATTCTGAGGTTCTTGGGGTTACTACTTCAATAGATGAATATTGTAAGGACACAGTGCAGCCCATGACAGCCTGGAAATAGAATTACAGAGGCAATAAAAGGACCATTAAACAATTTGCAACTCAGAACATGTTGCCTCACAATGACGTGGAGGATGAGGTGGAGACTAGGAAACCTCATACGCTATTGCTGTGACAGAGGCTCAAATGACATGCAATAAACAACGAGGAACTGAAACAGTGAGGCAGGGATAAAATTTGACATACATTTTAATATTCAAATTATTATGGCTTGGTAATTCATTAGATGTGAGACGGGGTTTAAGAGAGGTAGCTATCAAAAATCATTGAGGCTTACATATGCAAAAAAATTCTCAGGACACAGGAAGACGGAAGGATGTCTCAAAGAAATTGTATTCATTAAACATTTACCCTGCACCACCTAGCTTTCAGTTTAATGACCACTCTCAGCTATTAAATGCTTTTATTCATTTGTGAAATTTGTTTTGTGTAGTTGTTGTAAATCTAACTGAAGATGAAGCATATTATGATTTAATAGTTCTATTTTGGCCAGGAAGCTTTTTGGGATCATTTGCATAACGTATTATGAATATTTCAATTGAAAAGAAATCAACACAACAGCTGCTATATGATCTTCTTAAAGATATTTTGTTGGCCGGGCGCGGTGGCTCAAGCCTGTAATCCCAGCACTTTGGGAGGCCGAGGCGGGTGGATCACGAGGTCAGGAGATCGAGACCATCCTGGCTAACATGGTGAAACCCCGTCTCTACTAAAAATACAAAAAACTAGCCGGGCGTGGTGGCGGGCGCCTGTAGTCCCAGCTACTCGGAGGCTGAGGCAGGAGAATGGCGTGAACCTGGGAGGCGGAGCTTGCAGTGAGCCGAGATCGCGCCACTGCACTCCAGCCTGGGTGACACAGCGCGAGACCCCGTCTCAAAAAAAAAAAAAAGATATTTTGCTACTGTTTCTTGTAGAATTTAGTTTCCCAGAGGAATATGGAACTGTTATCCAAATGCAGTGTTGTTTTTTTTTATTTCCTCTACTACAGGAAATATGCCTCCTCTAATTAGCCATCATTGGCTGCATTTTTGTGAGAAAACAACAGGATTACAGTTCTGTTAAGATCACTTTATGCTGAACCTTACCATAGCATACTGTAAAGAACCTGAACATAGACTTGAGGTGTATGTCAGTATATGGAATTGTATGGAATTATGAAAGTTTAGCTTATAATACAGTTCCTGGTTATCAATTTTTTCCTTTAGATAGTAGTTATTCCATTTCTGTTAATTATGCCTTAAAAATAAATCTGATTGCTTGAGATTTCTCTTCTCACCAAACCTGAATATGAGAGTTTAACCTTTAATTGTATCATGGTTGACATACTGATAAAATATCACAAAAGATGACATACTGATAAAATATCACAAAAGATAGTTGCTGAATCTATTAAATTAACTGAGCAACTAGGAGGCAAAATGATTTTTGCTACCTTTCCCCAAGAGATTACAATAATGTACTGTTCCCAGAATGTATCTTTTTCTAGAGATACTTAAGCATCATCAACTTTAGGCCTGATGCATTTAACATTGGCATGCTTGTGAGTGTTTATGAAAGCCATATCATCTCTAAAGAAAGAGTTAATTTTCACATATCTCTTCAAGGGCTAAACATAAGAGAGTTAAGGAAAAAAATAAAAGAATTAACAACCAAAACCTAAATAATAAAACAATTACTTTCAGACAAACCCTCCTCTCCATAAAACTCAAAGAAAATCTTGCAAAAATCTTGTTAATTGAAAAATAATGAGAAACTCTCTCCTGAAACAGTGACTCTAATCCTGCAAACAGGATGTGCTTTCCTTGCCAGAGCATCAACAATATTGATCCTTAACTTACATTCCTCAACACAAAGCTGGTTCTATTGCTCAGTATCATCAATTGCCTGTAGCAAAACAATGAGATTGGATTATATTTTATCAGTTAATGTAAAATTAAAAGTCACAGTAATTTATATAAAACTCCTAAAGCTGCTGATAGAACCAATAATGGAATAAAATTAAGAGAGAGTTGCAAGTTGGCCTGGGTGCTCAAGCACAGCTGAAAGATGTTCTTTGTGCCCACTTCACTCACCAGCACAGAGATCACCTCACTTTTTCCTCTAGCTCCATAGAATTGTTTGGCTCTATATATACACATGCACATGCATACATGCATACATATTATAGACACAAATAGATACTCTGCTTTCACTTCCTCTCAATAAAGAACATGCTGAGCCAGGCATGGCAGCTCGTACCTATAATCCCAGCTATTCAGGAGGCTGAGAGGGAAGATTGCTTGAGATCAGGAGTTTGAGGTCAACATGGGCCACATAGTGAAAGCCCATTTCTAAAAATATATAAATAAATAAAATAAGGAATGAGCTCTTTAGCTAGGGCAGCACCTTCAGCAGACAACTCTAGCTATCTGCTTCTTGTGGGTCTGCCTCAGCTGCAGAGAGCTGCTGTCCTCCGGCATAGGTCCTCCTTTCCGCAGCCTGATCCAAGTAACCAAGCAAGGCAGGATATAAAGGCTGTCCATTTCCATCCAATGCAAGTCTTTCTGATGGACAATACTCATTCCATACTGTCCTACCGTGTTGGCTGAGGCTCTTGTTGACCTTGCATTGCAGATTGACGTCTTCCTTCAGTTCTCCTTTCTCCTCTGTCTTTCTCAGGCTTTAACACCTGGTAGAATTCTCAACTCCGTGTCTGGCATCTCCTTCTGGAGAAACCAGACTGCAATATATGTGGCCAAATAACCCCCAAAATACTGAGTGATTAGCAATTATTTTAAAACAGTATTTTAAGAGCTAATTGAACCAAGGAGCAACAACTTACAAAACCAGAACAAGAGCAATGGCAGTAGGAACCCATCTATGCAGATTTTATTTGACCAACATGATATACACATATAAACAGCTTTTACTAGATAACTGTCAAGTTAGAATCAAAATGTAAACTCTTTCATTCCATCCCAGACAAATGTATAATGTAGGGAAAAAAATCATAAAGTGGGAAATTTGGGAGAGATCAACATGAGATTTCTCCATAGATGGACCCTATAAAAGAGAAGTTGCTTGCGTATACCAGAAATGTATGTGTTCAAGAGCAAGTTTCTACATTCAAATATATCATATTTAAATTCTGTAGTTAGCCAACACTCTTCAATCCACTTACGTGTGTGTTCCCCTCACTGTGCATATCGTATACACCAAATTAAGTATTTGCTTAAACGTACAATACATATTGTGTATCTACTTTATGTTAAATACACATATACCTTAGAGGCGCTGCGAATACAGAAAACTCATTGCTGTCCTCAGAAAACTCACAGTGGGAGAAAAACTATAAAATAGTAAAATAATAATTGGTGTGTTTGGAGTAACCGTAGGATGCTATGACAACAAATAGAACCAAAGGTTAAAAAGGATTAAGTAACTGAGCATATGTCTCCTTCAGGAGTCTGTGTCTGAACTGAAGCGTGAATCATGAGTATGTTCATTAGGACAGGAGTAGGGAATGTTGGGAAACACGAGTTCAGGTGGGTTATTTTAGATAGCACTTGCCTAACAATTGAATATAAAGAAAAGAAAAATGTGAGTAAAATAAAAAGCACTCCTTTAAATATTGGAGGGACTTGAATAAGTCGTTACATTCAAAAGAGAGGAGGGGAAATACAGGAGGTATGAAGAAGGATAATTCCCCCCAAAACTAGTGGAAAGTAATATCCCGTGGCACAATGAGTAATGTCTTTCTGATAAATTACCTGTAAGTATTTTGGAAAAGAGGCCTCTTTATTAATATTATTCCTTATCTGACCCACTGAACTGCATAATGGGAGGTAGGATGAATACAAATGTAGCAGTTAATTAGTGAGGGCACTAAGTTTTGAAGGAAAAGGAAAGGTTTTCTTTTCTTTTTCTTCTCTTTTCTTTTCTTTTCTCTTCTCTTTTCTTTTCTTTCTTTCTGTCTTCTTCTTCTTCTTTTTTTTTTTTTTTACAGAGTCTCACTCTGTCACCCAGCTAGGCTGGAATGTAATGGCAAGACCTCTGCTCACTGTAACCTCCTCATCTTGGGCTCAAGCAAATCCCCTGCCATAGCCTCTCAAGTGGCTGGGATTACAGGTGTGCACCACCATGTCTTGCTAATTTTCCTACTTTTTGTAGATACAGGGGCTCACTTTGCTGTCCAGACCGGTCTTGAACTCTTAGCCTCAAGAGATCCACCCACCTCAACCTCCCAAAGTGCTGGGATTACAGGCCTAAGCCACTGTGCTAGGCCAAAAGAGATGTTTTAATAGAAATAAAAGACTGATATTTGGAAATATTTATGATGAGAAAAGAAAATATTACTATTTAAGATTTTAGAAAACTATGTGGTTGATTGACACTGTTTGTACATGCATCAGGTTGCTGGTACTGGAATTAAAGGAAGAAAGTGAGGTAGGAATTATCCTACTCCTATGAAACTGGATCACAAAGAAAGTCATCATCACTACCCATACTGAACTTCAACCAACATAATGAAAACTGGAAGACTTCCTGAAGGTATTGTAAGGACACAATCACAAATCCTTCAAAATAAGGATGATTACAAAGAAAGAAAACCTAATCAATCATTAATACACAAGCAGAAAAAATAATTATCAGTGATCAAACATGGAAATTCAGGAAGAAAACAATGGAAATAATACATGTGTAAAATATTAATAAATATTGGTTCTAAACAATACTATTCTGTAGGGTTTTAAAATATTTAAAACTAAATATAAAATATGTAACTAAATTTAAATATACTTGAAACTAAACTGTGAAATAACAATATTGCAATCGTTGTTGTCATCAATGTCAGGATCAATGTCAATAAAGTGTATCAGTGTTAGTGAAGTGAATCCATGAAGTGTATCAAAGCCAGGATCTGTTCCATCTCTGCCCACACCCAGACCAGCATTATAGAAGTATCCCCCTGCCCCCCACAGGATGCGAGCCGCCACAGAAAACACAGGTTTTCCTCCAGGTTCCTGCTGAGGGCTGTAGTAACTCACAAGAAGGAGCAGGCTGCCAAAATTTCTCATCCTACTAGCTGCGCTAAAGGGACTTTGAAACAAGAGCAGCTGGGAGGGGGAATATCTCCTCCACACCCCCACCGCTAGGGCCTAAGTCAACAGTAGGCATGGCAGACCAAGAATAATGGGGCCCTGCTGGCCCTTGCCCTAACTCATTTACAGGGCAGAGTCCCTGCCAAGAGAAGCAAGCCAGAAGAAAAGAGACAGCCTCGCTCATACAGCGACCAGCTCACAAAGCAGGTGTGTCGCTGAGAAAGTGGGCCACTCTCCCTGCACCCTGCTGTGGAGCTGTGATGCAGAGCTGTGTGCACCAGGAGAGTGGGTCAAAATGGAAGGGAGCTCCATTGCTCTCCTCAAGTAAACTGACTTCATTTGGAACAGAATGTGGGGAAGTAGGAAATAGGGTACTCTTACAAACAGTGGAGACTGTGGTGTTAAACAATTACAAGGAGGCTGGAAGCTCTGAGAAGACAAGCTATACTATAAACCAGATACAAAATTAGCAAAGACCTAGGAAAATAGATAGCTAAGAAGATCCCTCCTGGGGTTGCACCAGACCTTAAAGAATAATTTCAAAGAGAGAACTTCAGAAAATAGGCCCACATCTGGGCCAGATGCAGTGGCTCATGCCTGTAATCCCAGCACTTTGGGGGGTTGAGGCAGTTGGATCACCTGAGGTCAGGAGTTCAAGATCAGGCTGGCTAACATGGTGAAACCCTGTCTCTACTAAAAATACAAAAATTAGCTGGGCATGGTGGTGGATGACTGTAATCCCAGCTACTCAGGAGGTTGAGGCAAGAAAATCACTTGAACCTGGGAGGTGGAGGTTGCAGTGAGCCAAGATGGCACCACTGCACTCCAGCCTGGGCAACAGAACGAGACTCTGTCTCAAAAAAAAAAAAAAAAAAAAACGGAAAGAAAGAAAAAAAAAGAAGAAGAAAATAGGCCCACATCTAACTGTATCAGACTGTGAAGCAATGTATGTTCATTGATGAATGAATTATAAAATTAGTGGCCAAAAGAATGATCAGAAGCAGGAAATTTTCAGTTTCAAAGTATTTCTTCATAAAATACTTATTAATTACAAAGGGAAAATAATAACTTTGCAATGGAGAAAACTGTGGGACAACACCCTAGCCATGTGCGTCAAACGGATATGACCCATAGGCAGTGTCACTGACCCGTGTGTGTGTACTGTGACGTGTGTACTGAGAATGAGGCAATGCTACTTTGTGGTTTTCTTGCCCCAAAGTTAATAACCTCAATTTTGTCACGAGGAAACATTATTAAGGCCCAGACTGAAGCTCAATCTGTAAGATAACTGGCCAATTCTCTTCAAAAGTGTAAGGAAAGACTGAGGAATGGGATCAAGTTGGGGGAGGCTGTGAAGATAGGACGATGATGCACAATGTTGTTTCTGAATTGGATTCTGGCACAGGAAAAGGACATTAGTGAACAATCAGAAATGTGGATGTGATTTTTAGGCTACTTAATAGTATCCCATTGATGTGGATTTCCTGATTACAGTAATTTTGTTGTGGTTGCATAGAAAGTGAAAATTTGGAGACGCTGAGTGAGGGTACAGAAAAATGTACTATTTTTGCCACTTATTTCTGTCTAAAATTCATTCAAGAAACAAGTTAAAAATATAAAAATATTTTAAAACAAACACAAATAATAAAAATAACTCTTCCCCTTCTATTAAAACAAACACACAGGCTATGACACTGCATACCCACCTGGAAGGCTGAAATGTATTAGACAAAGCTCGGTGTCTGTAACTTTGTGGAGTAGCTGGAACTCTCAACACAGTAAGTGGGAGGGTAAATTTATGCAACCATAGTGGAAAACATTTTGGCAGTATCTACTAAAGGTTCATGCGTGCCAATATTACATCATAGGAAATCCACTCCTAGGTAAATGCCCAACACACATTTACAAGGAGGTTTACTCCGGTATTATCCAAACTCCCACAGAAAACAGGCCAAATGCTGATCAGCAGTGGAACAGATAAGTGCAACGCACTCCATTCACTAATGGAACATAGTTTTTCAGATAGTAATAACTATAATTATACAAAACAACCTGCATAAATATCCCAAACATAATGTTGAACGAAAGGGTATATACCCTATGTTTCCATTCATATGAATTCCACATACGGTAAAAGCGTATCTGTGATTTTTGACTTCAGGAGACGGTTATTTTGGTGTAGGTAATGTCTGGGAGGAGGCACAGGAGGGCTGGTGTAGTTTTCTTTTTATGCGGTGTGCTATGAAAGTTGATTATCCGAATTGGGTCATTCTTTTTATAACCAACTAAATCAGAATCCAGGGGCCAGGAGTGAAAATAACATTGCTTTAGAAATGTAATTGTCTAAAAATCCAGTGGCTAAAATTACCTGTTGTAAGCTGAGACGAGTTTGATCTATGGCTGGTAGGATAGTATGCTACAACTCTAGAACTGATTTTGACCACTAGTCACCCACCAGTGGAGCTTGCAATTCCCCAGAGCTCTCTTAGTCCTAGCTAGTGAACTTTCTCTTAGGGCTGCATGTAAATTTCAACTTTTTTTTTTTTTTTTTTTTGAGAAGGAGTCTCACTGTATTGCCCAGGCTGGAGCACAGTGGTGCAATCTCAGCTCACTGCAAGCTCCGCCTCCCGGGTACACACCATTCTCCTGCCTTAGCCTCCCAAGTAGCTGGGACTACAGGCGCCTGCCATCACACCAGGCTAATTTTTTGTAGTTTTAGTAGAGACGGGGTTTCACCGTGTTAGCCAGGATGGTCTCGATCTGCTGACCTCGTGATCCGCCCGCCTCAGCCTCCCAAAGTGCTGGGATTACAGGCATGAGCCACCGCGCCCAGCCTAAATTTCATCTTTTTAAGAACGCCTCTAACCTTCTTTTTGTTCTTTAGACATACAAAAAAAATACTCGGCCTGCATGTATGCCTCAAAATACAATTCTTTCTTCTCAAATAAAATGTTAAATTTAAAGATTCATTTGTATATTATTTTAACTTCAATATAATTTTGCGAAATTTATTAAACTGTCTTTACAATACTTTGTGCATATATATGTATATATACACATGTATATGTTATATATATACACACACAAATATATGTTGTAATAAAAGTTTTGGGAGGCAGAGGCAGGCGGATCACGACGTCAGGAGATTGAGACCATCCTGGCTAACATGGTGAAACCCCATCTCTACTAAAAATACAAAAAACTAGCCAGGCGTGGTGGCGGGCACCTGTGGTCCCAGCTACTTGGGAGGCTGAGGCAGGAGAATGTTGTGAACCAGGGAGGCGGAGCTTGCAGTGAGCCTAGATCGTGCCACTGCACTCCAGCCTGGGCAACAAAGTGAGACTCCGTCTCAAAAAAAAAAAACAAAAAACAAACAAACAAAAAAAAAAACAAATTGTTTCTAATTATATAGATATAGGATTTTCCTAAATCTTAACTTGCTTTTAAGCTATCACTTTGTCTCTCTCCTATTTGTCTTTCTGATTTTTGCATTTATCCTTCAAACTACTGTGCTAGGTCTTCCATCTACATTGTGGTATTAATCATTCAGGGCTTTCTAATGATCAGTAACGAACTTTTAAATTTAGTATTTGGCTTTTTTTTTTTCCCCTGCCTTCTGAATCTTGAAACCCTTCTTGATTACTTTACTTCTTTTTCCAGAATTTCGTGTGAATAAAGCTTACTCTGCCAGATATTCTGTTAAGCAGGAAATAAGTGTCACTAAATAACAGAAAATGCACTAACTAAATCAGCATAGGGGAATGGTCAAGCATTTTAGAAATGGTGGAGAAATAGAAATTGCTGCAATTGGCTTAAAGAGCTTTTCTTTGTCATCTCAGTCCTCACGACCTCTGTGATTGTCCTCATACCTATGCAACACAGTCTTGCCTCAGGGCCTCGGACCTGCACTGACCTCCTGGGGAAGGTGGTGCCCCCAAGAATCTTCAGGGCACCCTCACTCGTCTCCCAAGGCCTCTGAGAAAAGTCAGCTTCCACCCACACCTGACAGAATGGATCTCCTCACCTGCTTCTTCCTCCCTGAGTTCAGCATTCCTCATCACATATGTTCTGATAGTGATATTTATTTGTTAACCCTCTCTAACTCCCTTTAGCATCATTAATGCAGGTATTTCCTCCTGTTCATTCATCACAGTAAGCTCACTGCTCAGAATGGTGCCATTGAACTATTTAGATGGGTCTCAATCAATGTCTTTTGAACTCATGGAATACTGGTTGAATGTTGATTCCTCAATACGAACTTTGTCAATTGCATGTGGAGGTGAAATATTGTATTACTACATTGAAATATCCATAAATTGAGAATTGGATTATATTAAAAGGAATAATAAAGAGAAATAATAATTGGGTGTGTTTCAATTCTAGGAATGAAAACATATCATTTAAAAAACCCAGTTAATAAAGGCTTTGTGGAAGACAGAAAGTTTAAGCAGCAACATGCCGGGTAAATTAAAGTAGTATTTGCATCAAAGAGTACTAATGTACAAGAAAATCTTATTTTTATCTGACATATGATAAGAACAAGTAATGCTGTCATTTCTGAATATTACTTCATCTTAGTGATTCATATTACATTCAATCATTAGCTCATAAATACACATAAATTCCCATTCAGAGAGATGTGAATGGATGATATGTTAACTTTGTTTTACACCTGAGCAAATTAAAAGAGAGAATAGAAATGACATAGCCAAGGTCAAACAACAATTTATCATTGAACTTGGAGTAGGATCCAGAAATTCCAATTTTTCTGAATTGTCATATCATCCTTAATGGCATACACTCATTCTTTCTGTATTGTAGACTTTGTCTGCCAATAATTTATTTTTATTTATGTGTTTACAAAAATGCCATCAACATATAGTTAAGACCAATCATTTCTTTGGATTTAGTCACAATTTTTAAATTATTCAATTAGAATTGGTGGCTCATATTTCTCTAAAATTACGTTTAGCATTTGTTGACTTTTCAATCATTTTAAAATTCATGGGTATCTTTCAACTTACTCTTCAAAGAAAATTTTAGGTAAAGAAGCTCACAAATTGAACTTGAAATCTCACCACAGCTTCCAAAGTGAGGAAGGGCATATAGTATTTTGAGATTAAAAGAAGAGGGAACTTGCTCAAGGTCATGTAAGCAATAGTCAGGCCAGTATTTGATTTCTATACTGAATGATTCCAAAGTTCTTGACTTTTTATCTTGTTGTGCTTTTCCTTAGAAGAGATTGCATACCCCAGCCTAGAGAATATTCAAGTCCAACTAAAATGACACTAACAAATTACCCCAGTATGGTCACATTTGGACAAGATGCCTGGAGTATCTTTTCATGCCAGGAAGCAAGAAAATACTTTAAAAATGGGCCAGGTGCTGTGGCTCACGCCTGTAATCACAGCACTTTGAGAGGTCGAGGTGGAAGGATCATGAGGTCAGGAGATCGAGACCATCCTGCCTAACACGGTGAAACCCCTCTCTACTAAAAAAATAGAAAAAATTAGCCGGATGTGATGGCAGGAGCCTGTAGTCCCAGCTACTCAGGAGGCTGAGGCAGGAGAATGTTGTGAACCAGGGAGTCGGAGCTTGCAGTGAGCCGAGATCGTGCCACTGCACTCCAGCCTAGGCAACAGAGATAGACTCTGTCTCAAATAAAAAACAAAAAAATAATAAAAAAAGAAAGTACTTTAAAAATGAAAAAAGAAAGAAAATGATGAAGGTTATGTCAAAGGGCCACAGTAGTCAACCAATAAATGGCAAAAAAAAAAAAAAAAAAGGAATAAGTTAATCACCAAAATAAAAAATGTACTGTAACCAAAGTATAAAATAAAATTCATGTATATATACTGATATAAATAAATGATTGAATAAATAATACATGTGAGAAAGAAGACAAATTTCCTGTACAGAAGAAGTCCAAATAATTAATGTAGATGTTTTAGTTTCAAAGAGGAAGAGCATAACCCCCCATCCCTTAAGAGTAAGTATAATGGCTTTCTTCTATAGGGTATGGTATGAAAAGGATGGGATGGGGTAAAGCCACTTTACAGTGGAAAAGCCTGAAGAACACTACCTCAGCCAGGTGACCAAGCTCCGTATATCAGTAGTAAGTCACACCAATAGTGTGTACCCTTGAGATAACATAATGAGAATGACATTTTACCTCAAATGTTTTGTTTCTGTGAAAAACCCCTAACTCTGGTCTAATCATGAGAAAAACATCAGACAAACCCCAGTTGAAGGACAAAATACCTGACCAGTACTTCTCAGAATTATCATTGTCATGTCAGCTTAAACAAGGAAAGTCTGAGAAACTGTCACGACACATCAAAGAGGTATTTGATGATGATTCCTTGTATCAAAGAAGACAAGATAAATAAATGAAATATGGTGTCATGAATGAGATCCTGGAATAGAAAAAGCATATTAGGTAAAAACCAACACAATCTGAATAGCTGAGGCAAATGAACCCCTGTAATAAAAGATGTCAGTAATGCTGGAAACTGGATGTGGATGGGAACAATTTGTACTATCCTTGCAACATTTCTGTCTAGCTGAAAGTGTTCTGAAATGTTTTTTAGATGTTTTAGGACTTTAATGTTCTTCACATATTCAACATAAAATAGTGACAATAGATAAACAATAGGGGAAAGACTTTTCAGCAGAGTATCACTCTCGTCATCAAACATTACAAAGAAAACAGTCAAGAAAACAAAGGATAAGGTAATTTAACAGAAGAGTTTAGTTTAATGGCATAATTAAAAAACAACCAACCAATCAACTTTCTCTTCTACCTATAGAAATAATGGTAAAAATGAATCAATAACTTCTAGATCTTTTTCACAAAACAGCTTAAAAAGAGGAAAGGGAAGACTGGGAAGCAGGTGCAAGTATTGCTAATGGAATGCTATAATGCACAAGGTCAAGGATTTAATAAATTCCAAAAGTCTCTACATGTATCAATGATAACTGTACTATTAGAAATATAAATGCATATGAATATAAAGCATATAGTATTAACAACAGACCTTGCTAATATAAATATATATAAAGTATGTCTCTTCTCTTGTAATAACAGTATAAAGATCGATCTACAGTTTGCCTTTTACCTGGTTCTATTAAACCACTCCTCCAGTGGTCAATGTTGACCTTGAATCAACAGCCGCCGAACCCAGGAGATCCCACAGATGTCTAGATTCAGCACCTAGAGGGCCCCATTTACCCTCTATGCTGCATGTTCCCATGATTCCAAAAATGCTTCATTGCAACTTGCATTATTATATCCACAGGCCAGTTTGAAATCTAAGTAAAAAAAGTAGCAGCAAAGGCAAAATAAGCTGGAATTTGTTAGAAAAGCAAAGAGAAATTTTTTGAAAATGCTTCCAATTCAAGTTAGAATTAAGGTGAACATTAGTTCACACCAGCTTTGCAGAGCTGTAGATGTTTTGCTGTTGTTATTTCAAAAAAGAATCTACAATAAACATGTTCATTTGAGAAAAATACTGTGTTTGTTAACTTTTTGTAGCTGTCCCCAAGTTACTTTAAACTTTGTATGTTTTTCAATAACAGAGTATATCCTGGTTAGGATCTGTTCATAGCTGATGCATATCCAAAAATTTTTCACGAAGGCGGCCAGCTTTGGAACATGTTCAATCTTGACAGCATTATACAGAGAGGCCTGGATGCCTCCCACAGACCTATCCCCTTTCATGGACAACATATTGAGTTCAAGAGCTTTGTCGAGAAATCTTTTTTCTAAAGCATCATCTCCTTTGACATTGCCAATGCAGAATGGAATATCCATCTTGCTTCTATTTTGAGGCTCCACTGGACATGCGTAGAATCCTTGAGAATTATCAATAATCTCATAAATCATTTTGGATTTGATGGAGCTAAGCTTCTCCATGGCCACGGCACCTCCACTGTTTTTAATCCACTCCAGCACCAAGCCCATGATGTAGATGCTGAAACATGGAGGCATGTTATACAAGGAGCTGTTTCCAGCCTGCACCTTGTATTCCAGGACCGAGGGACACTCTCTGAGGGCAAACCCCAGTTAGTCATCACTGACAATCACCACGGTGACCCCCGCAGAGCCAGCGTTCTTCTAGGCACCAGCAAAAGTCACACCAAACTTGGAAACATCCGCTGGCTTGGACAGGAAGTGTGAGGGCATGTCACAAACTAGTACTGCTCCTTTGACATGGGTTATAAAGTCCAACTCCACATCGTGGACTGTCTCATTTGCGCAATAATACACGGAGGAGGCATCCGAGTTGAGGTTCCAGGTGCTTGGATCTGGAATTTTTGTATAATTCCCAAATTTAGAGTGAACAATATTTATAGTCCCAAATTCCTTGGCTTCTTCTGCAGCCTTAGCTGACCAAGCTCTTGTCACCATATAGGCTGCACTCTTTCCTACTTTCAAGCCAATCAGCTTTAAGGGGACAGCACTGAACTGGCTCGACCCACCTCCTTGCACAAAAATCACCTCGTAGTTGTCTCGAACAGCTAGCAATTCCCACACAAGAGTCTCTGCATTGTTAATAATCTTGGCAAAATCTAACGACCTGCAACTCATTTCAAGAACACTAATGCCAATTCCTTTGTTTTCTAATAATTCCTTTTGCATCTCTAACAACACTGAGTGTGGCAGCTTGGTTGTACCAGGTCCAAAGTTGACCACCTACCTCGGGGCGACCATGCTGCGGCCGCGTTGGTGTCGAGTCAGCCAAGGAGGACTGAGCATGTGAACTACGTACGAGCGTTCCCGGCCGCTGCGGTGCGAGTCTCACTGTTCTGAAATTTAAAAAAGTAAAATAAAAGTGTACATAAAACACATGCTTACGTACATGATCAAACGATATTCAACAATTTATAATTTATAAATATTACCTAAATGATTTATTTTAACAACCCAATGGTGGGTGCTATCATCATTTCCGTTCCATTCCCCAGATGAAAAAACTGGGTCTCAGGGATGCTCTCTAACTGGCCCAAGATCAGAGAGCTCAGGCTCTCAAACACGTGTCCAGTGTTTGAAACTGTCTAGCCTGGCTCTCGCGTCTGTATCCTTCAACCATATAGTGTGCTGTTTTTGATATATAAAACTTTTATCCAGCCTAATTTTGAATTTTCATTTTTATTTATGAAAGTATTTTATTATTTAGAGTAAAATACATTTTAATTCTGTTCATTTTATACTTAAGGAAGTTTGTCTCTAGGTTTTAAAGCCATATTTTAGTTTTGTTGTAAACAGGAAATGACAAACAATGAATTTGATCATGTCTGACAACATTCAAAAGGCTTGGAAGGAGCAGCTTATAAAGCAGCTGTTTGATTGCCTACGGTAAAACTCATTGAACGATCCGATTCTTTCCTGGAAGATTTACTTAGGAATGAAATAATACTAGGGAAAAATAAGTATGGGCAATGAAATGTAAACTGGGAATCAAAATGAAAAGCATAATAATTTAAACACCTTGATGTTTTTTAATTGCTATATAAAAAGAAGACATTGACTAGGATGTGTGTGGGGGGAGGGAGTTTGCCTTTTTGAAACAGCAGGACTGCCATCTCTCCCAACTGAAGGACAATGGCTCATGAATATACAGGGCACTGACACTGATGCCATTGAGCAAAAGCTTTTCTTAAGGCATATTTACCTGGCCCATCCCTAAGTTTACAAAATATTTCGTATGCATGGTACATGGGAGATGGAAAACTGTGTTAAAATGTCAAATCTCCTCCTAAAGAGGAAAAGTTTTGCAGACAAATCAAGAATGCAAACCATTTGTAAATCAGGGTTTTTTGTTTATTTGTTGATTTGTTTTTCTATGAAGTGTCTTTCGTAATTCAATGAAGGAGAGTATTTCAGTTCCGGATGAAAAATCTGAAGCATAGTGACAGAACATAACTATTATTCATTCACTGAGAGGCAAAAGAATCATTTTTAATACAAATGTTGAGACGTGTGAAAGTAAAATCTATTCCTCTAGAAAGTATGTAGAAAAAGAGCTTATATATAACCAAAATACATTACCGTTCTTACAATTAGTTTGAGGTTTGGTAATTTTACAAAAAAAGACCTGCTTTTTGGAGGAGAAAGTGATTAAATTGTGCCTTCCTTTCTTTCTTTCTTTCTTTCCTTCCTTCCTTCCTTCCTTCCTTCCTTCCTTCCTTCCTTCCTTCCTTCCTTCCTTCCTTCCTTCCTTCCTTTCTTTCTTTCTTTCTTTCTTTCTTTCTTTCTTTCTTTCTTTCTTTCTTTCTTTCTTTCTTTCTTTCTTTCTCTTTCTTTCTTTTCTCTTTTTCTTTTTTTTCTGTCTTTCTCTCTCCCTCCCTCCCTCACTTCTTCCTTCCTTCCTTCCTTCCTACCTTCCTTCTTTCCTTCTTTCCTTCTTTCCTTCCTTCCTTCCTCCCTCCCTCCCTCCGTCCCTCTCTCTCTTTTTCTTTCTTTCTCTCTCTTTCTTTCTTTTTCTTCTTTCTTTCTTTTTCTCTTTCTCTCTCTCTCTCTCTCTCTTTTTTTTTTTTTTTGTTTTTTTTAACAGAGTTTCGTTCTGTTGCCCAGGCTAAAGTGCAGTGGTGCCATCTCAGCTCACTGCAACTTCCACCTCCTGGGTTCAAATGATTCTCTTGCCTCAGCCTCCCAAGAACCTGGGACTACAGTCACACACCACCATGCCTGGCTAATTTTTGTATTTTTAGTGAAGATGGGGTTTCACCATGTTGGCCAGGCTGGTCTCAAACTCCTGACCTCAAGTGATCCACCCGTCTTGGCCTCCCAAAGTGCTGGGATTATAGGTGTGAGCCACTGCACCCAGCCAAATTGTGCTTTCTTTAAAATATATACTTCATGACTTTTGAAATTTGCAACCAATAGATTTCATATCACAGCAGGCTTATCAAGAAGCTCAAATAATTTAGAATGAGAAGACTTCCCCTCTGGCAATATAATTTCCCACCTTGCTCAGAGATTAATACTTTAATCCTGGTATTGTTTGATTCATCATGCAATTCATATTCCTACCAATTAATCTCTATTCTGAGAAGATTTCAACTTAGTAGTTAACAAATAACTTTATTAAATGACATGTCTCAAATATGACTTCTTTGGGTCTGGATGTTTAATGTAACCCTAATTAGCATTAACTTTCTAAAAATTGTGACTAGATTAAACATCTTTTACTGACACTTGAGATTCTTATAATGCTATTCCTAATTCAGGAAATCTCAGTCCCAAGGAAACACCTAATATATGAAAACAAATAATATTAATGCAGTGCATAGAGCACCAACAATAGGCATGTATGCCCACATGGATCCATCATTTAAAATTTATTGTAGATTCCATGTGGGTTTCCATGCTTTTTAAAACACAGCCTCTGAGAGCAGAGGCCTAGATTGTGGAATGTTCATACATTTGAGGGTTTTCTACATGATAAAATTTGCTTCAATCAGATGGATAAGGATAAAATTTGGCAATTTAAAAGTTAAAGGATTCTGAAGGAAGTAAGCCTTCTTCTTTCAAGGGACATTCTTTTAACCCTACTTACCATCTTTCTTGTTCCCACTCTATGCATCTTTCCAAAAAATATCATAGAATAAGGATGTTATTTTTACTTTGTCTATTTGCTTTATTTTCACCAGGTCTTATAGGAAATAAAAATAATTATTTCATATAACATTATTTATGGCATCCTAATATGTGCCAGGACCTCTTCTATCTGCTGAGAATAGAGCTCATAAATGGAGAACAATGTTCAAAATGTATTTGTTTAGTAAGCCATGTTTCCATTTTGACTGTCCCAGACTAGTCACTTTTTCTTTAGGGGCAGGGAGCTTCAGGCTCCAAAACCCAGCGTGACCAAATGTCAAGCAAGTCATTCCCACTGCCTTCTAATACTTTCACTTGCTGGCACAAAAGTCAACTATTTCCCCTGCTAGACCCAGCTCCTCTGGGAGGACTTCCTGGTCTTTGATCCCATTTCCAATAAAATGGACTAGTTGGTCTTGTTAGTATGCAGATACAGAGCATGCATTTGCTTATAATACCTCTTTTCCCTAAAAGTGTTATGTTAGTAAATTTCAAAACTACCTAGAAAAAAGTCACAAGAACAGCCCAATGAACAGCAATATAAACTTCACACTATTAAAAACATTCTGCGTATTTGCCTTACCTATTCACACCTGTGTCTTAACATTAGATAGTCAGTTCCCTTAAAACAATGTCTGAGTATTTCTTTAATGTTCTCTCTTATGGTTAATTTTATGTTACAACTTGGCTAGGCTATGGTATTCAGTTGTCTGATCAAAGATCAGTCTAGATGTTGCTGTGAATGTGTATTTTTAGCTATGATTAACACTTCAATCAATAGTTACTGATTCGGTACCTTGGATAAAGCAGATTAACCTCCATAATGTGGATGAGCCACATCCAATCAGTTGAAGACCTTAAGAGCAAAAACTAAGACTAACTGAGAAAGAAGGAATTCTCATGCAACATAGAAATTGCTCCCTAATTTTCCAGCTTGCCAACCTTCAGAATTAATACTAAAAATTGTAACATCAACACTTAACTTAATCTTCAGCCTGCCATGCTGATCTTCAACTTGCTAGCTCCCTAGCCTCACCATCATGTAGGCGAATTTCTAAAACTCTTCTTAAAAAAAAATACACACACATACACATACACACACACACATACACACACACACATGAGAGAGAAACTCTATATGTATCCTTCATATAACTATATATGTCCTATAGTTTCTTACTAATACAATCTGTACATCATTAATATATTCTCAACAGGTAACAGAGATCTTGGTACATATTGGAAATATGCTAGAGATGGTAATGGGTACTAAAAGAATGTGTTTTGAAGAAACTAGACTTAATTTCCTCAAAGTCCTTTACTGTTTATCTCAATTATTTGCTTACTTTTCCATGGTCATTTTGCTCCTACATTTTGCTTCCCCCATCTTTCATAAATGTTTGCTTCAAAACTAGATTTGAGGAATAACTACTTAAGGTTTCTTTTATTTTATATGCTGGATAAAAGACATACCAGAAATCTGTACACATAGAAACAAAAGTAATAGAACAGTAATAAGGTACTGGGAAAGCCAATCCATCTTTATCAGCAGTATGATAGAAAGTATTTATTCGGTCTCATTTATTCACTATGGTGATGTAGTCTGAATCAGCACCCAGGCCCAAACATGGGCACCAAGTAATCAAAGCATGCAATGAGGATACGGGCACCAGATGGAAATTGAAAGCAATAGATAAAAATGCCTCAAAAATAAAGGAAGTGTAGAAGGATTCTGGGATGATGGCAAAGTAGGAAAGACCAAATACCCACCTTCCTGCCTAGACAACAATTGTACTTTCAAAATGTGTTAGATGTAACTATTTTGGAAATCTGATGTCTATCCCATGTCTTTCAACTTCCAGAGGAAGGCTTAGATAGTAAATTGTGTTTAATTTTGGTCCATTCCATCTCTGAGCACAGTAACAAGTACCTAGTCCCGACATAAGCTCCACAGCAGGAAGCCATGAACATGTTCCTGTAGAAGCTTGTACACAGCTAGCAGGAGCCAAGGTGAGCAATAAGGACCCTTTTCTCCAAATATCAGAGATCTGTCTTCTGATTTCTTTTTACTGTTGTTGATCACAGAGGCACAGACAAAGAGGTGGGCAGGCATCCTTGCATCTCCCTCCCTACTCTTGCAAGCCTCCTCTTATAGGACTGAAGTGACTTCCAGAGGATTTAAAGGCCAGTATATTTTTTAAAAATGTCATCATTTCTTTTATTTTCTTACTTCATTTCCCCCTGTTTTTTTCCCAGTTTAGGAGCCACAAACCAAAGTCTAGGGTGTTATGAAACAACAGAAGAAATAAAGAAGTCTCTGTGCATGCCCAGGGAAAGGCATAGGCTCAGAAAGACCAAAGAAGAAATTAAGTTTATATGTCAGGCTGATAACTGACACAGAAATAGCTGGCAATAGTCAAAAAACAAAAACAAAAATCCACAAACCATGATGAAAGGGTAGTCCTATTTCCAGAGGGTTATCACGTTATTTGATTCAAATGTCTAGTTTTTAACCAAAAGAATCACCAGACATATGTCTTAATCTGCTAAGACTGCCATAACAAAATGCCATATACTGGGTGACTTAAGCAACAAACAATTGTTTCTCACAGTTTTGGAAGCTAGAAGTCGGAGATCAGAGTGCCAGCATAGTTGACTTCTTGGTGAGGGCTCTTTTCGTGTTTGCAGTGGAATGCTTGCTTGCTATATCATCACATGGTAGAGAGCGAGATCTCTCATGTCTCTTTCTCTTTATATAAGGATATTAATCTCACCATTAAGGGCCCAAGTTTCATGCTCTAATCTAACCCTAATCACCTCCTAAAGGCCTCACCTCCAAATAGTATCACATTGAAGAGTAGAGTTTCAACACAGGAATTATGGGAGGACACAAATATTCAGCCTATAATAGTATACAAAGAAACAGAAAATAAGGCCCATTCCAAGGAAAATCAAGCAATCAATCAACAAAAACTGTCCGGAATGACCAGATGTTGGAATGTGGAGTTAATAAATAGAGACTTTAAAACAACTATCTCAAATAACTAAAGGAAGATGTGGAGAAAGTCAAGAAAACAATTTATCAGCAAAATGGAAACATCAATTAAAAAAAAAAAAAAAGAAAGCCTAAAAAGACACCAATAAGAAATTTTGGAGCCGAAAAAACAATTAAAAAAAAAAAAAAAAAAAAACAAACTCACTCATTACAGAGATTCAAATACAGATTTTAGCAAGCAGGAAGAAAGAAATAATGAATTCAAGATAAAATAATTAAAATTGACTTTGATGAAGAGAAAGAAAAAAGACTAAAGAACTGTGAAAAGAGACTAAGGGCATGTGATACCCTACAGTGGACCAACATATGTACTGTAGGAGTTTCAAAAGGAGAAAAGAGACAAAGGGGCAGAGGAATATTTTAATAAATAATAGCCAAAACTTCCCAATTAGATGAAAGATATGAACATAAATATGCAGGAAGCTTAGTGAACTCCAAGTAAGATGAACTAAAAGAGACCCACACCATGACACATTATAATCAAATTGTTGAAAGACAAAGAGAGAAAGTTTTGAAAGAAGTAAGAGAGAAACAATTTATTATATAAAAAGTATCCTCAATCACACTATGAGGACATTTTTCATTAGAAACTTTGGAAGCCAGAAATACTGAGGCCAATATATTCAAAGTACTAAAAAGAAAAAAAAAAAAAAAGGCTAAACCAAACCTGTCAACCAAAAATCCTATATCTGATGAAACTATCCTTCAAAAGTGAGGAAAATATTCAGACATTCCCAGATAAATAAAAGTGAAGGAGTTCATCACTACTAGACCTTCCCCACAAAAAATGTTAAAAGAAATCCTTGAGGTCGAAATAAAAATACAGTGGGAAGTAATTTGTAGCTTTATAAAAAAATAAAAATCACAGTAAAGGTAAAAGCAGAGGCATTTTATTGCTAACTATTGCTAACTTTGTTTGTTACTCCACTTTTTTTCCTACATAATTTAAGAAAAAAATTTTAATTATTAGTAAAAACTAGTGTTATTGTAACATTATTACTCCACACTTTTTCTATACAACTTTAGACACTAATACATTAAAAATGTTAGTTTATGTTTTTAGACTCATCATGTATAAAGATGTAATTTTATGACATCAATAACTGAAAGAGGGTGGGGATAACTGTACAGGAGTTTATATTGTGTATGTTATTGAAGTTAAGCTGGTGAAAATTCAAATTAGAATGTTATAACTTTAGTATGTTAAATGTAACCCCCATAGAAACTACAAAGAAAATAACTATAGAATTTAAACATAAAAAAAAAAGGAGAGAATTAAAACATTTCACTGCAAAAAAAATCAACTTAACACAAAGAAATTAGTAGTGCAGGAAATGAGGTACAAAAAACTCTATAAAATATGTAGTAAACAAATAGCAAATGACACAAATTCTTCATTATCAGTAATTACTTTAAATGTAAATGAATTAAAATCTTCTATCAAAAGACAAGGATTGGAAGAATAAATTTTTTTGAAAAACATGATCTAACCACGTATGCCTAAAAGAGACTCAATTTAGATCCAAAGACACAGATAGATTGAAAATGAACAGATCAAGAGAGATATTTCATGTAAATAGCAACCAGAGAGAGTAGGGCTGACTATAGTAATATCACATAAAATCAACTTTAAATCAAAGATGATTACAAGAGAGAAATAAAAACATTATATATTAATAAAAGTTTCAGAAGAAGAACATATAACAATTATAAGTATATACATCCCTATTAACAGGCCATCAAAACATATGAAGCAAAAATTTACAGCTTGAGGGAGAAATAGATCTGGAATAATAGAGACTTTTATACCCCACTCTCAGTAGTGGATAGAACAAACAGACGGAACATAAGTAAGGAAGTAGAGGACCTAGAACAATAAACTGATTAGACCTAACAGATGTATACAGGACACTCTAACAGACATTCTTCTCAAGTGAACATGGGATATTTTACAGGACAGACCATATCTATCTATCTAGACCACAAATGAAGTCTCAATGGACTTAAAAAGATAGCTATCATACAAAATATCTTGTATGGCCACAACAGAATAAAATTAGAAATAAATAGCAGGAGAATAATTGAAAAATTCACAAATTTGTAGAAAATAAGCGACACACTTTTAAATAATCAATGAATCAAAGAAGAAATAACAGGGGAATTTAGAAAATGCCTACAGATGAATGAAAACATAAACACAATAATAAAAAAACTTATAAGACACAGCAGGAGTGGTTGCTATGGAGGAAATTTACAGCTGTAAACACTTTAGCATTTTTCACAATAGTAAAAACATGAAAGCAACTCAGTGTTCATTAAACAGACAAATGGATAAGAAAATGTGGTATATCCATATAACGGAATATTATTCAACCTTTAAAAGGCAGAAAATTTGGAAGCATGCCACAACATAGGTGAATCTTGAGGACAGGATGCTATATGAAATAAGTCACAAATAGACATATACTGTACAATTCCACTTATATAAGGGACCTAAAAAAGTGTAATTTATAGAGACAGGGAGTGGAATTGTACTTATTAAGGGTTGAAGGAAGAGGGAAATGGGGAATTTTTATTTAATGGGCAAAGAGCTTTAGTTCTGCAAGGTGAAATTGCCCTGGAGATGGACAGTGGGGATGGATGAAAAACCATTTTAAAGCATGTAATTCAGTGGCATTAAGTACATTCATGCTTAATGTACTTCAATATCCATACTTAATGTATACATATACATAATACCACTGAATTGTGTACATGTACTTAATACCATTGAATTGTATACTTTAAAATGTTTGAAATTGTGTATTTTATGTTATGTGTATTTTACAGGAATCAAAAACATTTTATTAAAGTGATAAAGAAAAAAGGAAGAAAAGGAGGAAGGAAGAAAGAAAGGAAAGAAAGGAGGGATGGAGGAAGGAATAAAGGGAGCAAAGAAGGGAGGGAGGAAGGAAGGAAGGAAGGAAGGAAGAAAGGAAGGAAGGAAGGAAGGAAAAAAGGAAGGGAGGGAGGGAGGGAGGAAGGAAAAAGGAGGGATTAAGGTTAAATTAAGGTTCTCAAGCAAGTAATGCCTGAGATCAAAGTTAGGAAGACTGGGGAATCATCACCTGAGAACTTCAGGCAGATTAGATGAGTATGCAACAAAACGTCTTTTTATTCTTGATGTCCTTTCTTAGATTCCGTTCCTCTATTAGGTTTTGCTAACACACTGTCTAGGAGAAATATTTTTTTAAGGACCTGGGAGGGAGGCCCAAAATACAGATTCAAAATACAGATTCCAAAATACAGATAAAAAACTGCACACGACAACAAAAAAGGTATAACACATTTAATTATATATCTACACACTAATTTGTGATGTCAACTAGTTAACTGCAACTCAATTGAACTCTTAAATAGTAGCATATAAATTATAGTTGTATATGGAATAGCCCGACTTTAAGTAATTTGGTAACATGGGGATGAGCCTTTTAAGAGAAAGAATCAAAGGCCTACAAAAATATTTTGGTTTTATTACAACTTAGAGACTAACACTCTTGGACTTGATCCTGCTGCTTTTCTGTATGTTTTTACAAATTTAACTCCTTTTAAATAGTAATAAAATAAAAATTAAAAAGAAGGGAAAATAATACTTTATTTTAAGCTATATAAATCAGGGCAGGGTTTTTGCTTAACATAAATTTCTAGATCCATTTGTGTTCCTTCAAACTGTAAAATACCTTAAAGTTTAAATTCCACATTTTTCACATTAACTTTAAATCTTTAAAAATGTCCTTTGTGTAGAGAATCCATGGGTAAATTTGAGAGAGAAATCAGTTTGTCTTGTTTCCTGAGTTCCCAGATGGAAGCAAACGAAAGGGAGCACAGGATGAAGAAGTGGCCACCATTGTACACACACAGGTAAAAACGAATCCAGGAAGGTAGTGGATGAATGTGGTGCTGATTGCCCAGCAGGACAAGCAATTTTGTTTTATTTGATAGTGCGTACAGAATGTATTTGCCTTTGAAATGTTTTTAAATTTTTGGCAGCTGAGGCTTCTGTTTCGTACTTCTAATCCCAAGCCTTTGAATATGACGTTATTTAAACATGGGAGCCAAGATGAAATAGGCATCTTTGGGATGAAAATTAGCCAGCTGCCAGGAAGTAAGGGTTGTGCAATAAACAACTGAGATTGCTGTCCCTTGCCCAGCCTGGAGGCTTCTCAGCAAGCCCAGGAAGCATCTGTTCTGCATCTCCTGAGAATGTTCCTTCCATGCAGGATGACCATCGCTGACCTCTTTGTGCAAAGGCGATAAAGCCAACTTACAAGCCTAACATTGCTCATGTCCTTTGGGGTAAAAATGTTAAGATTCCAGTCACACTTATATTAATGAAAAGCATAGCATTTAACATCACTATTGTAACTTCATTGTTAAATAAACAATTGTATTAAAGTTGAAATAATAAAATGAATAAAGTAATACAAAGTGTCAGTGAAATTATGTGATATCTGTCAAGGTAGTTTAGAAATTATAAATCATTAAAATATTTCCTCAATATCTATCCTAACATTAAAAGTGATTTTTCTATTTTGATAGAATCAAACACATAAATGGCATAAGCCTTGGATTTTGGTTTCAATACTATTGTTTTGTATTGCATCTATAACCATAATAGATTGACAGTCACAGGTAGAATAAACCATCACCACTGAGGACCATTACAATAGAGTATAAAAAATAGCTCAATGAGAAGGATAAAGAAATATTCCTAAATTAACAGCATTAAGGGCTTTTACATATAATATTAAATAACCTTTAACATAAACAGAAAATTTTCTAATTTTTTACACGATTTCATAGAAATGTTACACATGATAACCTAGAACTGGAAAAAGCACAAATGTTCATCAATAGATGGACAGACAAACAATCTGTGCTATAAACATGAAATAGAATAATACTCTTCAACAACAAATGGGAATGAACTAGTGATTCACATGCACATGGACAGAACCCAAAACATAATGCTTAGTGAAATAAACCAGACCGAAAGACTACAAACTATGATTTCATTTACAAATGATGATTTCATTACATGAAGTTCTAGAATAGATAAAAGTAATCCATAGTGACAGAATTCAGATCAGTGTTTGCTTGAGGTAAAGAGTGAGGGTTGATTTCAGAGACGCCCAGGGGACATTTGTGGTGATGCACATGTTTCATATCTTGATGGTGGTGCTAGTTTTGTGAGTGTACATATTTATATTGCTATGGGTAACTGCATGTTTCAGTAAACAGTTGGCTTTGTACTTTTCAATGAATTTTAAAGCCCATTTCTGTCCAGAGCTACACTGTTCAATACAGTAGACACAAGTCATATGGGGCTACTTAGTTTAAATATAAGTAGCTAAAATTAAATAAAAGTTCAAATTTAGATTCTGAGTTGTCCTTGCTGCATTTCATACATTCAATAGTCCTATGTGGCTAGGAATTATCATACAAGATCGTGCAATATAGAATAGTTTCAACATTGTAGAAATTTCCACTGGACAGTGCCAGTTTAGAACATACATGAAGACTTTTCAAAATGTATTTCACTGTAAAATTATCATCACTGAATTGTGTATCCAAGCTCAACATTTGGGTAATGCTCAGTCTGACTGCTTCCCTCTCATTTGTGAGACAATAAAACTTTTAAGGCAAGACAATTCTCTGGATATTCAATAACAGCTGACAGAGTCAAGAGCTGGTGTACAGAACAGCCTAGTTTCCCTTCCAGTTTATTACAATTCCAAAGAGCCTTTGCGAGTTTAGGAGCATAGGTAGAAGACGCCAATTGCACCAACCACAGTGGGTGAAAAAGAACATAAAATAAGTGATTTATTGAGAAAAAGAATGAATGAATAAATGATGAATTCCTATAATGTGTTGATTAAAGTTATCTGACATATGTGATAAGTTTCAAAGATGATCTTGAGAAAATCTTTGTTAAAATCCTGTGATAAAAAAGTGGAAGCTTTTCCAACTTTACAAACACAAAGATAAATGGAACCTATAAACGCTTTTTTTATGGAAAACATGAAACTAAGAAAACTTCCACAAGTTGGAGGAAACAGTACTAGATTTTCCCAGGAAAACTCTTATCCTTGAATTTAAGCTGAGCTACTAATCAATATTTAAGCATGCATAGCATTACAAGTTCAAAGTAACATGACTTCTGGCTTTTGTGAATGTATAACTATAATTAATATAATCCAATATTTAAAAATGTGTTAAAAGTTTAAAAGGAATATTTCAGTTTAAATGATATTTTCGCAATTTGGTCATTCATCATATGGTATGCAATGCCTGTTGCTTGCAGGTTAGCTTTGCCAGTCTATCAGATAGTAACATACGCTCCTTTTGTATGTTTTATTAATGCTTAAGTTAATCCTGATGTGGTCCAAATTAGAAATCTTGAAAACACAGAACTTCAGAAGAAAATATGACATTTTCAGGTTAGACTCATACTGTTTGAAAAATGTTAGCTAAAACTCAATTATGTGGATCAAAGCAAAGACAGCTTGGACGGGGGCTGTGGCTCATGCCTGTAATTCCAGCACTTTGGGAGGTCGAGGCAGGTGGATCACAAGGTCAAGATTATCAAGACCGTCCTGGCCAATATGGTGAAACCCCGCCTCTACTAAAAATACAAAAACTAACTGGGCGTGGTGGCGCATGCCTGTAGTCCTAGCTACTCGAGAGGTTAAGGCAGGAGAATTGCTTGAACCCAGGAGGCAGAGGTTGCAGTGAGCCAAGATTGTGTCACTGCACTCCAGACTGGTGACAGAGTGAGACTCCATCTCAAAACAAAAAACAAAAAACAAAAAAGACAGCTCTACATACACTTGAAATAGTTGCCACAGCAAAAAATCTTATAGCTAGACTGATAAATTCATGGTTCATAAATATACTTTGTAAAATATTATAATATATAGATATATAAATTCATCAAATCATTTTTAATGTGCTCATGTTTTTCATTATTAAGAATTTGCAAATTATAATATGTTTAGTTAATACATTTTTGGGAAACAATTATTTATTGCATGGTGTTGCATAGATCTTGAAGAAGAGACCTAGTAAATAATACAAATCTTTTTCAGAGGCATCTGAACTTCAGTTGGCTGTAATTTGGGGGTAGGTTGCACCCAGATGGTTAAGGATTGCTTATGATGTATTTTCATCAATATGTCTTATCTTTCATTAATATTATTTTAACATTTTCTACTTAATTAGAAAATATAAAGCTTGCAACTTCTTGTTTAAAAAGCAAATCTCTAAACACTCTTCTATGGAATTTAAATCTTATTATTAAAATTGTATTTGCTAAAGCTAACTGACTTCTGGATGACCCCAACCCTGTACTGATCAGAGCAGAGAGGAGAAGAGCTCGTCCCTAAGTTGCCTCCATCTCTGCACAATGTCTGACATCCTAACATTTTATAACTTTATTTATTTCCAGCGGCCTGGGCTTGCTGTGCTTCCACAATGCAAAGAGTTGGATAAAGTAAAATGCCGTTCAATAAGTGTCATGCCTCTGAGAATTGTAAGGGTTAATTAAATTGTGATATGATAAGACAAAATAACCAGAGATTAGAGAATTTTAGAACTTTGTTTTCAACACAGTGCAAACTTAATATTTAATCTACAATCAATATTATTTCAAAAACCACAGAGGCTTATCCCCCCGGGCATGAAGTCCTTTCACATTGAGACTGTGTTTTTCTTCTGATGGCTGACACTGATGAACTCTGACTATAACATCCCATTTAATAGTGTCTGAAAAGGGATTTCAAGAGACAGCTTGGCCGTTGGAAATATCACTGGCTTAGTAACTTTTATGGTTATCTAATCATATGGGCTTGTTGACAATGTTTACGTACCAAAGTATTGAAGACTGACATCAGGACGCTCTGTCACAAGCCAGACTAAAATTGAGGTGTGTATGCTTTGCCAAAGACACTGCCTATCTAAATAATGTGATTTCCAAACCTATGACTGAGAGTTAGACTTGATGATTAAAAGTTGTTTACAAAGATTCCTCTTGTCAAATACATTCATTGTCTTTTCATTGAATTCAGTATTACATGAAAACATTTTGGAATATTCTGCCAGTAACTCTGCAAAAATTCCAAATTCTTGTTTAGACACCATCTGTGCAATAAAAGTTAAACAATGTACATTACAGGAAAGTTTTATGGAAGTTTTTTCCCTGCTGCCATTGTTACTTCATTCAATAACTTAGATTTTTAAATCTTTGAAGAGGAGTTTCATGTTTCAAAGTGTCAGCCTTGCCTAACACAGTATTCCATGATACAGCATGTCTCTTCACAATCGGGTCCATTGTCTAGGAGCATCAGCCTCACCTGGGTCTTCAGAAAGTCAAATTCTCAGGTCCCGACATAGATAAACTGAATTAGAAAATGGTTGGGCATAAGAATGTATGTTTTTGCAAGCCCTGAGGGTAGCACGACTCACTATACAGATGATCGTGATGCCCATTTACCTGTGAGGAGCTCTGGACTACAGCGCTGCAAGAAGCTCAGGGTACCGTGATCTACCTAAAGCTGGAGTCTCTTCGCAACAAGGCACACTATGCACTATTGGTGAACATCTCCGGAAACATGGAACTCAGCACCCCAAAAGTAACTCATTGAGTCTTCAGAGTTCTTAGAAATGTTAAAAAGCATCTTCTGATTAGAAGCCAAAAATCTTTAAAACCCAGGTGATGGCCTACTCAGTACAGTTTCCATTCTTAGGTGCTTAACTCTAAACAACATGTTCTGAATTTTAGTTGAAAATAATGAGCAGACACATCATTTTATGCAAATTATCTTTCTCATATCTTAAACAATTTCTCCTGTGAGCCAAAATTCCATTTTAAAATGTGTTAGAAATTCACTCTACTAAGTTGCAAATGAATTCTGGTCCTCACACTTGACATGTATGAGGCCTTAGAAAATAATAGTCCTAGTGCCTCCACAGGAAATGTGGAAGAGGGTGCCACTTTGTAAGTCATCTTTGAAAGCCAGTCTTGACTCATTGACATTGGTCATTGGCTTGAATCATTTCAAGCAGCATTCCTCTTCCCTGCTGGTATTACTGACAAAGAGTGATTTTACTTGTTTGTTTTTATTTGTTTGTTTGTTTGTTTTTGAGATGGAGTCTCACTCTGTTGCCCAGGCTGGTGTGCAGTTGCAGGATCTAGGCTCATTGCAACCTCTGCCTCCTAGGTTCAAGTGATTCTCCTGCCTCAGCCTCCCAAGTAGCTGGGATTAGAGGCCCACACCACCATGCCTGGCTAATTTTTGCACTTTTAGTAGAAACAGGGTTTTACTATGTTGGCCAGGACAATCTCGAACTCTTGATCTGAAGTGATCCACCCAACTCGGCCTCCCAAATTGCTGGGATTATAGGCATGAGCCACCATGCCTGGCCTGACAAAGAGTTTTAAATTGTAATAATAATGTTTAAATAATTTACTAACATCAAAAGCTTTAGAATAAATAATGTTTTTACTGGTTCACAAGCAAGTATACTTGATACAAAGGAAAAATTAGTTGGAAATCCAAAAACATAAAAATAAAAATGATGATAAAACTTAGGTTAAACCTTTTTAAACCCAAGAGTGAGTGGGACCCTGAGTGAGCAGGGGCTGGCAGCCTGGCAAGTCCACCAAGAAGCCCCTTGGTGAGCTACCGTCACTGCTTCTACATAAGCTTATTTTCTTCACTAGGATTTTATTGTTCAGTCCATAAATATGAATTTTACATACAACAATAAAAGGAACCATAAATAGAAAAAATATTTCTAGAAGCAAAATAAATGGAAGCAATTTAAATGTATGCCTACTTGATAGAATATTTTGCTGTCCTTAAAAGGAACACGGGGAAGTGGCAGACACTCTCTTTTGACCACACTTGAGTCAAGGTCTTCTGACTCCTTTCTGACTAGGCCTGACCTTGGCTTACCTCACTGTCCTTGTAGAATCCAGTTTGAGCAAGAATCCTGCTGACATCCCTCATCCTTAGTATGTAACCTTCCTCCATATCCTATCACCTTGGCCTGACTGCAGCAAGGAGTCTGTCGAGTGGGACTGACAAGAATCCCCCTTGAGTGACGACCCCTCTTAGTAATTTTCCACCCACTGACCCTACCCTGCTCCTTGGCTGTAAACCCCTACTTGTCCTTGTATTCAGAATTCAGCTCACTTTCTCTCCTCCACTGCAGGACCCCATTGCAGTGTCCCTGCCTACTGTGATGCTGCCCCTTGAATGAAGTCCACCTGACCACCTTTAACAATGCCATAAATAATGTCTCCCACACTCTTGGTGCTGTGGCTCAGCTAGGATTGGATTAATCACAAGCCCACCTCTGGCCCTGGGCTTCTCACCCAGGACCCGAGTGCTCACCTTTGGAAGCCTTGATCACCACAACTGAATGATTGATTCACTGATGAATCTAATTCCTGACCCAGTCCTCTGGGAGATGGCCCCTGAAGTACAGTGAGAACAGATTTGCTTCTCAACCCTGCGTGCTCTGGAGCAGTATCCGAGTCCAGTCTCAGGCTTTTGGAAAGGCACCTGCTGGGCTGGAGGTCTTTCCTCTGGGCTCTTTGCTCCGAGTGGGGTTATATGCATTCCCCAACTCCTAAACCTGGTCCTGGTCACGGAAATTCTTCCTGGGTAACTTTTCTGTCAAGAAGAAATTACTCCCAGAGTCCCTCTCCCTGGGCTGGAAGATTGTCCTGTTTTTTTGTGTGTGTCTTGAGTGGGAATCCACTGTCCATTGCCTAAGTGGACTTTATTTTTCCTGGCTTCTCTAGAAACCCTGCTGCCTATATGCTCTTCCATTTCTATCCTCTTCAGTTCTTGCTAGGATAATATTGCTGAACAACTTCAATGGACTTTTTTGGGAAACTTAAGATCTCCCCAGACTGACTCCCCTGGGACCTCTCCTTCCTATGTTTCCTCTCCTCCTTTCTCCTCTCATCACCTTTAATCATCCCATCCACTCCCTTGAATCCTTCCAGGTGCCCTCAAAACCCCTGCCTACTGCACTTCTCCATCCACTCCTGCCAGATCTTTCCCTACCTCCTGTAGCTCCTCAATTCCCTCCTGGGGATTCTCGAGGGACTCAGGAACCCTCAAAGGCAACTACCTGAAACTGAAAAGAAAAACAAAAGAGTAATTGAAAATAGACTGAATATTTTGTCTACCCACCATGACCTGCCTTTAACAAAAATACTGTTGAGTTGGTCTAGCAAGAATCTTCCCATTGGCTTTGATGTTTCTGCTTAGTAAGCTTCCATCTACTTACTCCCATTGGTTCCTTTGTTATGAATAGCCACTTGTCCTTGTATTTGGAGTAAAGACCAATCTCCCCTCCTCTGCTGGAACCCACTGCAATAGTCCCAGCACCTGTTGTGATCATTTCCTCTTGAATGAAGTCTGGCTTTTCATCATTCACAAGCGTCATTGAATAATTTTTTTCTTTAACATATGGCACTACTTAATTTATGTATTTATATAGTTATTTATCAGAAAAATAAAGCAAAACCCTATGTAAATTAGTTTTGATTACATCACTATAAAATGGAATTCATGTATAGAAAAGGATAGAAAAAAATCAAGGATGTTTTAAAAGTATTTATTAGAGCAGTGAAACTGGGATTGAACTTATGTTTCTAAAAATAAAAATGCACAATCCCTTAGCGCTATGGTTTTTTTTAGAACTATAGATAGATACACTTTCCATCTTTCAGGTCTTCATGTGTTAATTCTTGTGTCAGGCCTCCAGGGACTATTAGAGATCATGTGTTCAGTGTTTTTATAGCACCTCCACAGTCAGATACTTCCTGATGGAGACCAAGATCCCAGCTCAGAGTACAACGCAAAAGATGTGCAGAGGAGAGGAGAGTCAAGTGCATAAAGTCTACCCTTGCCATGTGGAGGCCGCATGAGATGGTGCACCAAGACTGCAAAAGCCACAGAGAAGGCTGCCCGCTGTGGAAATGAGGCCCACCTTGCAATCTCATTTTATGATTCGAATTCACACAACAGCCTATATGAATTGCACAACAGCCTTGTGTTACCACACTTGGCACATTTTTTCCCACATCTCATTAAATGTTGTTAAATGTCCTCTTTGGGTAGCAATTTACATGAAGTTTAATTTGTGTGAGTGCAATATTGTATAAACTTCTCTATAATAAATAGAGAAGTGTCTCTGTTTATTATCTAGGTCTGTTCTTCATGTGCTGATCTTGAATGTCTAAAATGTTAGTAAGTAAATCATGTGTAAGACCTACATTCCCAATACCAATGATCTGTTTCCAGTTCTGTGACTTTTGTCCCTATTTTGGGTGACACTCACCTGCATTGCTAAACCTGCCTGGTATTCTCACTGGAGGCTTCAAAGTATTTTGCTCAAACTGTTGTCATCTCTTCTTCTCTGTACCCTCCTGTGGCCACCTTTCCCTCCAGCACTTTCCATCTTTCTAGTTGACACAACATCTACACAGCTGCCCAAGGCAAACCCTGAGTCATCTTGGATTCCCTTTTCTCAAAATTGACACTGAATCACTAATGAAGTGCAGTAAATTGTATCTCCTTAACTGATTAAATGTGTTTCATTCTTGCTATTCTTAAGAACACTTCCTTAGCTCAGAATCTAATTATCTCTTTCCTAGATTGTCAATACCCACAAAAGGAAAAGTGATGGTCGTTTTCATGAATGGCACTGGAGAAATTGATTTTCCCTATGAGAGAACAAGAAACTAACCCCTAATTCACACCATGCTCAATTTGATAATCAATTAGTAATTAATTCAAGATAAATTATAGACTTCAATGTGAGGATAAAACAATAATGCCTCTGGAAGAATGCATACAAGGATATTTTCATAACTTGGTTAGATTAAAATAAGACTAAAAAAGGGCTCATTACAATGGATTTGTGTTCCTAAAAAAAAAGAAAAACAAAGAAAAACAGTTAAGAAAGAATAAAAAGGTAAGCCACAGCCTGAGAGAACAGATTTGCAATATTTGTCCAAGCAGTAGTGCCCAGACTGTATATCTAAAGGTCAAAGAAGACAAGCCAACCATATTTCAAAACAATGATAGAGGAAATATTTGAATGGGCATTGTACAAAAGGAGATCTCTAAATGGTAAATAAGCATAAGAAAGTGTATTCAGTATAATAATTCAACAGGGAAATGCAGAGGATAGTCCCTGATATAAAAAGATATATCACTACACACAGATCGGAATCCTTAAAGCTTCCAAGACTGTCAATACAAATATTGACAAAATGCAGAATTTTCATACATGTGATGGTGTGTAAATTGATTAAACTATTTTAGAAAACTAAAATATCAGGTCCTATTTTCTAATGCGAAACAGTTACTGACTCTATACCCCAGCAATTTTATCCCTAGGTTTACATCCAAGAAAAATTAAAGTATATGCCCATCAAAAGATACGTACTAAAGTATTTGTTGCAGCTGTACTGATAATAGCCAAAAGCTGAAAATAAAAAAAAAAAAATCCATCAAAAGAAAAATGAGTTTAAAAGTGGTGGAATATAATTAAATTCCATATAGCAGTAAAAGAGAACTACTGCTACATGAAAGGGCATAGATGAATTTCACGGACATAATATGGAGCAAAAGAGGCCAGACATCAAATGATACATTCTGGATTTATATGACTTTCAGGATCAGGTATTAAAAATAGAAGATAAAGCCAGAAAAGTACTCATCTCTTTTCTCTGCAAGGACACTGACTGAAAGACGTACACTGTACAATTCTAAATGCTACAGTTGTTCTGTACCTCAATCTGGTTAGTGGATATACTAGGATATGCACGTGTAAAAAGTCAAAACATTTTACATTAAGATGTGTGCACCAAATTGTATGTATATTATATCTTAATAAAAAGTTATAGCTGTCTAAATACATAACAATTTTAAAGACCTTCCTACTTAACTGCCATTCCTCATTCTCTCACCAAGGAAATCTTTCTAAAATGCAAATCTGATCACGCTGGCCCTAGAAGTGTCTTTCTTTGCTTGTTCTTCTTTGCTGCTTTCAGACAGAGATTTTAATGAATTGGCCTCTGTCTACATCTCCGTACTGCCCTCTGCCACACCCACTTTTGAAACCTACTGTGAGCTCTCTCAACGTAACTGCTGGTCCTCTCTTTTCTCCTGAGTCTGTCTGCGTCTTTCCAAAGCTGTTTCTACCTAAAACATCCTTAAACCGTTTTTCTAGCCAGAGAAGTCTATTTATCCTCAAATTCAGCTCAGGTGTTGCCTTTTCTAGGTGGACTCCTGGTTACCCTCCCTGATCATGGGTTAAGTACACAGGTTGATGCACATCTTACTTCTCCTATGATCTGTGTTTTTACATCCATCATCTAAAAACACAGAAGATAAGAAAAATTTCATTTCTTCTAATGAAACTAGAAAGTACTTTGATAAATGCCTTGGATTACAGTACTCTGTGACTATTCAATGCTCCAGGTTCTCATACAATATCTTTTACCTATATCCACAAACCTTCTCCCTTGTCTTTGTAGACAGTAGGCATGTAATAAATATTAACTTACACAATGAGAAATTAAATAAATTGACAGTTGAATAAATAATTGATTTAGTAACTTTCTAACCTATCTCCCCATCTAAAGTTTCTCTCTTCCCAATTAACGTCTTTTTCTTTTTCTTTTCTATTTTTTCTTTCTTTTTTTTTTTTCTGAGTAGGCATCTCGCTTTGCTGCCCAGGCTGGAGTGCAGTGGCACAATCTAGGTCACTGCAGCCTCTGCCTCCTGGGTTCAAGATTTCAAGTGATTCGTGTGCCTCAGCCTCCCAAGTGACTGGGGGGACACCAGGCATGCACCACCATGCCTGGCTAATTTTTGTATTTTTAGTAGGACGAAGTTTCACCCTGTTGGCCAGGCCTATATCAAACTCCTGACCTCAAGTGATCCGCCT
Organism: Theropithecus gelada; assembly: GCF_003255815.1. NCBI lineage: Eukaryota > Metazoa > Chordata > Mammalia > Primates > Cercopithecidae > Theropithecus > Theropithecus gelada. The sequence goes on from NC_037676.1 coordinate 51,849,822, forward strand.
GCTTCGGCCTCCCAAAGTGCTGGGATAACAGGCGTGAGCCACTGCACCTGGCCCAAATAATTTCATATAGCTGTTTTAATTGTTTCTAAAATTGCTTATTCATCATAACTGTATTGACCATTCTGATGCTAAGGAATACTGCCACACTTAGTTCTTTTATATAGCCCAAGGCCCTTCTGTCTGTCTTTCTTTCCTCTAAACTCCAGCAAAGTGAATTACAGGCATTATTTCCCATATTCGGGCTGGGACTGTCCGGGTTCCTGGAGCACCCACTGCTTCAGTGCATTTTCCTTCTCTCCTTTCCCAACCACATCATGTATCCAAACCCTTCCCACGTTATGTGCAGGACAGTCTCTGGTCATGGTTAAACTTCTCTTGCTTCCCAGTAGCTGAATAGTTTATGTCTATGTGGTTAATAATGTGATTGTAGCATTGTAAGTAGTTAAATGCATGATCTTTTATACTAGTTTGTAGGCTGCTTAAAGGCAGGGTCTCCATAGTTTACCCTTGTATCGCTTCGCGATGTCTACTGAGTCCCGCATCTACAGCGCACGAACTTCAGCACATGCCGTGCAGAGAGCTGAGCGCAAAGTGCAGTACCTCACGGAACCGTCACGTATATTTTTCAAGTAATACATCAGTGGAGGCAGAGTGGTTACTTTTCAGAGAAAGTAAAGGCTGAGTGTTGAATCTCCATGGGTAAGCATTGATTTAAAGAAGTGATCTATAGATGTCTATGGCTATTAGATAATAGCACATACATCCAACAAACAAATTAACTGCCTTGGGGCAAGTTGATGATGTGTATTGCACTTCTCGCACTTTCAAATCTTCAGTGCATCTCGCAAACACGAATTAATTTCCCAGCACCCCAGCCAGGTAGGTGTCAGCATTGTGTGTCACTTCAAGCAGTGAATATGATGAGTTCATAATTAACCTAAGTTTGCACAGGAAACATGCTAGAAGACTGCAGCAGGTGTAGGTCACTGATGATGGTGGTAGCACGTGGAGAAACAGAGAACTGTTTCTTGTTTTTGTTTTTATTTTTATTTTTTCTTAGAGATGAAGTCTCATTCTCTCACCCAGGCTGGAGTGCAGTGGCACAATCACCATTCATCGTAGCCTCAAAATCGGGGCTCAGTTGATCTTCTTGCCTCAGATTCCTGAGTAGCTAAGATTGCAGGCATGTCCAGCATACCCAACTTGTTTTTAAAAATTTAGTTTTGACTAGTGGTCCTACATTTCTTATAATGCAATTAGAAAGACTTTGAAAAATGCCAGTGAGGGCAATTATAGTAAGAAAGGGAAGCTTGCTCTTTAATTGAATTATTAATAAAGATATTTGCATATTATTTGTAATACTGCTTCTTGTCTTCTTATCTTTTTCCTTTGATTCTTTCAATAACCTTAATTTAGACTATCTACCATAAGAATGTAGAAGTATGACTGGTTCTGACCCAAATAGATAGATAGAATTTAGACAGCCCTTATAGGTATCAAATCTATCCTTTTCATTTGTTTTCCCAAAGCAAGTCCTGCTAGGAACAGGAAAGTTGATTTTTTTTTTTTTTAAACTAACTTCTTTCTTTGTCTAATTTTTGTTTTACCAGGGAGGAAAATTTTTAACCTATAAAAATTGACCAGTTCTTACTTACACAAATTTCTTGACTGTTCTAACCATCCTTCACAACCAAATTCTCTTGTATTTATCTCTGGTTGAGACTAACAAGGACTAGACCAGAGGCCTCCCTTCCTGTCCCCTGTCCTCTCCACGAGGCATCACCCAGCATCTTGGCCATGTGCGTGTCTTGTACTCTACCTGTCTAGCCAATATTGCAGTGACCTGTTCCTGAGCTGTATGCTAGAAAAAGACTGACGCTCACATTCTCCCATCATGCATCTGTTTTCTAACCCAGTTGTGGCCCATAATATTAAATCACACTCAAACACTTTCCGTTGACAAATCAAGTCAGATTATTGATTTTGCTTCCTTTTTTCCTGGAGCAACAGAAAACAGAAGTTGAGTGTCATGGGATGTTTCTTAGAGAACAATTGGCTTCAGTTCACGTCTTAGCCCCAAAAGGGATTGATCAATTTTACTAATAAAACTTTGGCTGAATTCCATAGATGTGAAAACTGTAGTAAGGGTCCTTTGGATATTTAAAAAAGGTCCTGTAATACCGAGAAACACACCAGTCTATCAAACAAACTGTCATTGAAAGGCAGAACGCGGCATTATTTATTCTGCTGTGACCTTATCTGTCTAACAGGAAATAGATTGTAAGGGGAAACACTTTCAAATAAGATTTTATAGCATCCTGATTTTTAAAACCCCAGTAGCAATACAACAACCTTATGAAATTTAGGTAAAGCTGTCAAAACTCATCATTTAAGTGGGAAACTTGTGATAGCAACGTATTCCCAGATGCCATCCCCACATTCCTAAGGCTTCTGCTTCCCACCTTACTGGAGTCTGAATATTCTTTGTGAGTTCATTAAGGAAGTTCTGGAGGTCTGAAGATGTCATTTTGGAAATGTAGCTTGGCATGCAATTTTATGTTGACTCCCAAAGTGTTGATACAATTTTCCGGGTTGTGCAGAAAAAGAGGTGGCAGTACAAGATGTGAACTGCAATCACAAAAAGGAGCCCAGTCCTGGCTCGGGGTCTCTGTCAGGTGACCTCAATTGAGTGGTTTAATCTCCTGGGAGACTCGGGTGCTTAATCTTTAATATGAAGGTGTGAAATTAAATTATATCTATTTATAATTACATAATTATTGTATCATTATTACTGCTGGTACTATTATCAGTACTACATTGAATTGATTATCGAATAATTTTAAATTATTTATTAAAAATAATTTTGAAACTTCTAGAAGAACTTTATATGTGTTAAATTCGTTCTGTTTTTCAAGCAAATTGGCATTTTAATTGAGAAATTGCTTACTTTCAGAAAGGATCTGCATGGGCTGATTGACAATCTGGCATATATTAATTGTTTAATATATTGAAATATTGTATTTAACCCTATTGGAAAAATAAAGTTGCCAACCAAAAGATTTATCAGTACCAATATAGAAGAGAAAGTGAACACAAGCACAATTTATTACTGAGTAATCGTTAACAAGATTCACATGCCTATGAGGTAGCAGGAAAGGAAATAGAAATTTAGAACAAAATCTCACACAGTTCATATAGCAAAGCAGAAGAAAAACAATGGCTTCTCTTGTCTCTTCACGTATGTATCCTATACATGTCTTCAGATACCACCCCCTCACCCCCCGCCCCTGTCCTGCTAACTCCAGAACTCCGTTTTTACTCCATGTAGAGGAATTTGGCGTCTGACCTTGGAGATACCGCTACATTATAAAAGGTGGAGACTGGACCTAATCCCAGGAGAGATTTTTCTCTATTGCAAAGGTTACAAATGGGCTCAGTTTCACTACGTCTCCATTAAAACACTTGAATAAAGGTGAAAGGAGTTTTGCCCTTTTAAACAAAAGATATTTATATACACCCTTAAACTCTCAGAGTAGTTTATTTTGTTTCTTTGTGAAAATGTCGAAGAGAGTTTGTGATGGTTAACATATTAGGTGTCAACTTGACTGAGTTGAGAGCTGCCTAGATAGCTGGGGCAGTGTTGTTTCTGGGTGTGTCTGTGAGGGTGTTGCCAGAGGAGACTGACATTTGTGTCTCTGGACTGGGAGAGAAGATGCCCCTCAATGTGGGTGGGCACCATCCAATCGGATGCCAATGCAGTTAGAATAAGGCAGGCCGAGGAAGGTGGGATGCGTTTTCCTGCTGAAGCTTCTGGCTCTCTTTCTTTTTCCTGTGCAGGACACTTGCTTCTGCTCCTCCTGCCCTTGGACATCAAGCTAAAGGTTGTTTGGCCTTTGGACACTGGGATTTGCACCAGCAGCTTCCTGGGGGCTCCCAGGCCTTCAGACACAGATCAAAGGCTGCACTTGGCTTCCCTGGTTTTGAGGCTTTCAGACTTAGACTAAGCCACTACTGACTTCTTTCTTTCGCCAATTTGCAGGCAGCCTATGGTGGGATGTTGCCTTGTAATTGTGTGAGCCAATTCTCCCTCCCCAATAAACTCCCTTTTATATATACATATATTCTATTGGTTCTGTTCCTTTGAAGAGCCCTGACTAATACAAAAAACAGGTACATAGGAGTGGAGCTTTTCTATAAAGATACATGAAGATGTGAAAGCAACTTTAGGAAGGAATAATGGGCAGAGGTTGGAAGAGTTTAGAGAGTGCAGAAGAAGACAGGAAGATGAGGAAAAGTTTGGAACTTCTTAGAGACTGGTTAAATGATTGTGACCAAAATATTGCTAGTGATATGAACAATGAAGTCCAGGCTGAAGAGATCTCACACAGAAATGGGAACTTATTGGGAACTGGTGCAAAGGTCATGGGATTATGCCTTAGCAAAGAACTTTGCTGCATTCTGTTTATGTCCTAAGGATTGGTGCAAGTTTGAGCTTCAGATTGGTAATTTAGGGCATCTGGTGGAAGCCAAAGCGGGAGCAGGCACATCACATGGCAAAAGCAGGAGCAAGAGAAGGGGGTCAGGGTGTCACACACGTTTAAATGACTAGATATCCTGAGAGCTCACTCTCATGAAGACAGCACAGCCATGAGGGATCTGCCTCCACTGTGTCTTGGAAGTAACTAACTTGTTTTTTATTTTACAGGCTCAGAGATGGAAGGCATTTGCCTTGTCTCTGATGAGACTTTGGACTTTTGAGTTAATGCTGGAATGAGTTAAGACTTTGGAGGACTATTGGGAAGGCATGGTTGTAGTTTTCAATGTGAGGAGGATATGAGATTTGGGAGGGGCCAGGGACAGAATAATATAGTTTGGATATTTGTCCTCATGCAAATCCCATGTCGAATTGAAATCCCGAGGTGTGGCCTTCCTGACTATGAGTTCTCACGAGATTTGGTCATTTAACAGTGGGTGGCACCACCCACTCTCTCTCTCGCTCCCTTTCTTGCCATGTAAGGTGCCTGCTTCTCCTTTGCCTTCCACCATGACTGGAAGATTCCTGAGGCCTCCCCAGAAGCAGATGACAGAGTTATGCTTTCTGTACAGCCTACAGAACTATGAGGCAATTAAACCCTTTTCTCATAAATTACCCAAGTTAACACAATGCAAGAACAACCCAAGTTGTGATTGTTCTATGCCTATATTTCATGTCTATAAAGGGATTTCCTATTTTGGGAAACAGAAGTTAAGTTGTATACATCTCAGTTCAGTTGTACTTCTAAGATTACTAATATTGAGAACTGTATCTTTCAATATATAAAACTATTTGTATTTGTCAATGAAGAAAACGCCAATACTATATTCTGTTGCAACTGATGATTCGCTTAGATAAGAGTATAGAGGATTTTTATCCGTGTATTCTTTTGTAACTGGATATGTAGTTTTTTAAAAAAAATCACAATTTTGAGTCCTTCGTTTGCTCTCAGTCACAGTGTTTTAGACTTGGAGAAAGGTTTTGGTGACCTGCAAAGAGATCAATTCTAGGCCTAAATTAATCTTATAAACCTTAGAGAAAAAGACTTATTTCTAAGTTATCTGAAGGATTTCAATTTATTCTTTTAATGACGTGTTTTATGTGAGGTACTTTTTAAGAGCAGGTCTCATTTCTCTGATCCTTTCCTATTGGAAAACAGAACAGTAAAATCAGGAAATAAAAAGTTCTCTCATCTCTTTTACACTCCTACAATCAACTCACAAATATCAAGAATAATAATTTAGCAAATTATTTATGTTGAGGTGGAAGTACTAACTCTATATCAAAAGCTCATTCTACTATCCTCCGCTCTATTCATTTATCATTTATTCACTGCAGTGTAGCTTTAGGAAAAGCGAATAATGGCACACACACACACACACCAAAGAGACACACACACCATAGAGGCACACACCTCCCCCATACACATATGCTAAGCACATACACCACACACATAAACATACACAGTACATCATACATATACCCAACATACCACACACACCCCACAGACACGCAAATCATACACAGACACAAACACACACCACACACACAAAGATACACACGCCATGCATACACCACACACACACTACATATAGACACAAACCACACACATTACCCCCACATCATACATAGACACACACATACATACATTCACCACATACACACACACACATCACACACACAAATCACATCCCCCACACATATACAAACAAACCACACACATACCCCCACACCACACCCAGACACACACACCAAACACACAAACATACACACATCATGTGTATACCACACACACAACACACACACTACATATACACACAAATGACACACAATCCCCTCATACCACATGCAGACACACATACATACATACACCACATATATACACACACACAAACATACACACACCAAACATATACTGCACATACATCCTCATACACATACACACACTCTGCACATACCCCACATATACACACACACAACGAACACACACTACATACATCCCACACAAACCACATACACAAACATACACATCATACATATACCACACACACCACACACATTCCACATATACACACAAACAACACACATACCCTCCACACCACACACAGACACAAACATGCACACACACCATATCATACATAAACCACACTACACCACACACACCCCACGTATGCACACAAACCCCCCACACCACACAGACACACATACCACACACACATACACACGCCATGCATATCTCACACACTCCACACACATACACCTCACACATATACACACAACCACCACACACACAAGTTACACACACCCCATCCTAGTCCCTCTGCAGGTATAACCAGATCGTTTCTGATATCAGGATATTCTTATTGAAATGATGTCTGTAAGGACAACCTTCAGAACTAGAAAACTTGGAAAGTTCTAGAATCTGCTTAGGATGGACACATTTATATTGAAAAGTATTATAGGGCAGCAAGTATTAAAACACAGTCTGTGATGGCACCCTTCAGACAGAAAGTTGTATCCAGGCATAGGACTGAGGTGCTGGGAGGTGGCAGGTTCCTGTGTGGGGATGGATGGGCTGGAGGTGTGAGTCTTCCGGCAGCTGCACAGATGTGTTGACTTTCATGTATGTGTTAATTTAGAATATGGCACTTGCCTCTGAATCCTGTCAATATGTGTCAGAGAAGAAAGTTTTACACCTATCTTGGTAGAACTAATAGGAGTTCTACCAAGATTTCACATTAATTTTCCTTTTCTTTAATTAGTGATCATTATTTAATATAACCACCTGACAAACTATTAACTGTAGTGAGTGTTTGGATTTCTTTGTTTATTTTTCTTTTTATTATGTCCACAGTATACTCAAATTTGATTTATGAAAAAAAAATTCTCTTGATTGACTGTCAAATTTTATCTGCATTAAAAATGAAAGTCAAAGAGATTTCTAACTGTCCTCCACTAGAGAGGAAAATTAATGAGCCTTTATTTTCTAACTGAAGTATCTGACACTCACATTTAACCAAATTTAGTTTGATTTATATCATATTTTATAAGGCAAAGCACACCATCACTATTTTATAGCTACAATATGAAAGTTATAAAGAAAAGGACACTATCAAAGACTCAAGAAAGATGACCAATATTTTATTGTTTTTAACTCTCACAAGAAAATATTGACCGAATTCAGTACAAAGACAGCTATGTAGAAAAAAAAATAAATGCTTTCTATAGCAGAATCTAATACCCTGTTAAAAACAGTGGTGGAATCAGACTGAAACTAGTGCGGTTATCTTTCTTTTTTTTTTCAGGAAAATGTTTGTGTATATATATATAACCACATCTGATAATGTAACATAATCATACATATCAAAGAGAAAAATTTGACCTTTAGGAGGAATGGACATTATTCGGTAGTTATAGCATTAATGAGAAACACTAGATCTGGAGACTGTATCCAAGGGAATAGAGGCAGGCTTTGACTGTGAGGGAATTAGGAGTGTTTAATTTGGCTGATTCTTGGAGTCAGATCATTTGGTGGGACAGAAGAATATTCAAATTTACTAGCTGAAATGTTTTGAAAAGTATGCTAATGTTTGCTTAAAGTTCAAGAGGTCTAGTGACCTAGCCAAGATCCAAAACCCAAAGCTGAATCTCAGTTAAAGTCTGATAATATATTATTCATATATATACATATATACACACACACACATACACACACATATATATTATATCATATATGCTCCCTTTTGATTTACATTTCTAGATTTAATACTTGATTTCTTAAGGATGAGAATGTATCTGGAAAAATTCTACCTACATTTTAAAGAAGAAAGTGGGCAATTCTGTAAGGCATTGGGCCTGAGTCTGTCACTTACCCTGGTTACACTTCTAAAGTGAATGTTCCATGCAATATGAATGTGGCAAGTTGGAATTGATGGTAACAACAAGTAGGTCTGCCCTCTTGGCACAGTAAAACCAAATACTGATATTAGGGATGCAGCTAAAGAAACTGAGGCGTTTATTGCAGGGCACCAAGCAAGGAGAATTGGGCAGTTCGTGCCTAAGACGCAAACTCCCAAATGGCTTACAGGTAGAGTTTTTGAAGGCAGAGGTGACATGCAAAATCATAAATCAATACACCGAGGCTACATATGGGTTTTAGCTAAAAAGGCAAGACATCAAGAAGCGAGGGCCACAGGTCATAGGTGAAGTCAAAGGTTTCCTTATTTGTGATTGGTTAAGGAGCCAAAGCTTTGCCTAAAACATTTGGGGTCAGCAGAAAAGAATGTTGAGCCCTGGCTTGTGGGTGTGACCCCTTCCAGGTCCCTGAGGAAGAAATTTAGAACAAAGAATGATAACCAGAATTCAGTCCTCAGTTCCCCGTCATTTGGAGTCTACATGTCAGCAGGCAGCATTTTCCATTTGGTGGGGTTTTCGATTTCTGAAAAATAACTCAGGGACATAAGATGTTATCTTTAGTTTCTCCAGGGGAACCAAGCATCTCCTCACTCTCACTTCCTTGGCTTTTGTTTTAAGCTAATTTTACATCTTACTTATCAAGTTGCTCATTTGCTTCTCAAAGCTAGCGAGGTTCCTAGAATTCCCCTTGAAGAAATCAAGGTTTTCTTGTATTTTCATGCTTGGGTAGGGATGTGGTGCCCAGCTGACCCCTAAGAGGGGCCCTGCTCCATCTCAGAATCAGTTGATTCAGTGTCATTTCAATAAAAATACGTTAATAATTCTCTCAATAGACAGAATTGAGATGGGTTCAATACCAAAACTACTGACCAGTAGCTCTATAGCTGTATGGAGAGAGCTTTCTAGTAATAGAACACAGGCACCATCCTTGGCCATAACCTAACTAATATCTTTATTCATAACCAAGGTGAAGATTTATTAACTCACCTTGAACACTGAATTAGATCATTCTGAACCATTGCTCCCAGGAGAAATAATGGGTTAGGTCCCTGCAAGCTTTTGGTCACATTTTTGTCAATTAAGCGACATATAACTATGCTCTACGTGTGTTTCTGTTTAAAGAAATCTTATTTAATATATATTGTTGATTCATTAACAGTGAACTCACAGAACACACCACTATCACTCATGCCTGAAGGAAGCTTATTTAACAGGCGCAATTTCTCCAACAGGCACTTCACAGCCCTCTTGTGCTTAGGAACACTAGACAGCGTTTCAGCACTATACTTGAGGGCCATTTTAAACAGGGACATCGCCAACTAAAAATACAAAATTGAGAACAATGTGGCCCTAAATCAACCTTGAAAAGGACACTTGTTTATAGCATGAGAGATGAAACAAGAAGGCAAAGCAGTTGCCTTGTTTGGCTTCAACTGGGAATGTGTGCATCAAGCAACTCAAATTCTTTTTTTTTTTTCTTTTATTATTATTATTATTATACTGTAAGTTCTAGGGTACATGTGCATAACGTGCAGGTTTGTTACATATGTATACTTGTGCCATGTTGCTGTGCTGCACCCATCAACTCGTCAGCACCCATCAACTCATCATTTACATCAGGTATAACTCCCAATGCAATCCTTCCCCCCCTCCCCCCTCCCCATGATAGGCCCCGGTGTGTGATGTTCCCCTTCCCGAGTCCAAGTGATCTCATTGTTCAGTTCCCACCTATGAGTGAGAACATGCGGTGTTTGGTTTTCTGTTCTTGTGATAGTTTGCTAAGAATGATGGTTTCCAGCTGCATCCATGTGCCTACAAAGGGCACAAACTCATCCTTTTTTATGGCTGCATAGTATTCCATGGTGTATATGTGCCACATTTTCTTAATCCAGTCTGTCACTGATGGACATTTGGGTTGATTCCAAGTCTTTGCTATTGTGAACAGTGCCGCAATAAACATACGTGTGCATGTGTCTTTATAGCAGCATGATTTATCATCCTTTGGGTATATACCCAGTAATGGGATGGCTGGGTCATATGGTACATCTAGTTCTAGATCCTTGAGGAATCGCCATACTGTTTTCCATAATGGTTGAACTAGTTTACAATCCCACCAACAGTGTAAAAGTGTTCCTATTTCTCCACATCCTCTCCAGCACCTGTTGTTTCCTGACTTTTTAATGATTGCCATTCTAACTGGTGTGAGATGGTATCTCATTGTGGTTTTGATTTGCATTTCTCTGATGGCCAGTGATGATGAGCATTTTTTCATGTGTCTGTTGGCTATATGAATGTCTTCTTTTGAGAAATGTCTGTTCATATCCTTTGCCCACTTTTTGATGGGGTTGTTTGTTTTTTTTCTTGTAAATTTGTTTGAGTTCTTTGTAGGTTCTGGATATTAGCCCTTTGTCAGATGAGTAGATTGCAAAAATTTTCTCCCATTCTGTAGGTTGCCTGTTCACTCTGATGGTAGTTTCTTTTGCTGTGCAGAAGCTCTTTAGTTTAATGAGATCCCATTTGTCAATTTTGGCTTTTGCTGCCGTTGCTTTTGGTGTTTTAGACATGAAGTCTTTGCCCATGCCTATGTCCTGAATGGTACTACCGAGGTTTTCCTCTAGGGTTTTTATGGTATTGGGTCTAACATTTAAGTCTCGAATCCATCTTGAATTAATTTTCGTATAAGGAGTAAGGAAAGGATCCAGTTTCAGCTTTCTACTTATGGCTAGCCAATTTTCCCAGCACCATTTATTAAATAGGGAATCCTTTCCCCATTCCTTGTTTCTCTCAGGTTTGTCAAAAATCAGATGGCTGTAGATGTGTGGTATTATTTCTGAGGACTCTGTTCTGTTCCCCTCTCTGCATGCCCACAGATGACCAGGAAAGTGATGATTGAGTACCGATTTCAGGGTTATAAATAAACTTTCGCCTGTAGGTGAATTCACAAATACAAAGTCTTCAAATAATTAAGATCAACTGCATGTAAAATAGGCCTACTTTATTATCTTTGGCTCCACGTTAAGAAGGATGTAAACAAATTAAAGTACAATCAGAGAAGAATGAAAATAGTAAAGATGATGAAAGTCCTGCAAAGCATGCCTAATGCAGAAAACTTAAGGAACTGAGAATATTTAACCTGGAGAAACAATTTAATAGAGAAAAAAGAAGTGAGGACATGGATTTGTCTTTAAATATTTAAAATAACATTGAGTTGCCCTCTGTGCTTGGATTCACCTAAGGTCTCCTGACAACAACACTACCTCATCTGTGACTGAGTATCTCACATCAGGCTGACAATCTACCCACCACCCCCATCCCCCTTCACTCCAAGGATGAGCAAGGTCTGGATCTAACAGGCTGTTCAAACACATCCCCTCTTCTCTAACAATTCATTATAAAATTCATAGCATTTCCTAAATGAAAATTACCTAACTACTTCCTGATGATATTTTATTGAAGTAAGCACTTGCGTTACACTGAATAAACTCCTCTGAATATATATTAAAAGCTATATTATAAAACTATGATGATAAAACTATCATTTAAAGTTATGTTTTTCTGATTATGAAAGAAAAACATATCCATTAAAAGCAAATTGGGAAAAAGAGCTGAAAAATTCCCCCAGTTTTATCACATAGAAGTAAAATTTTTAAAATTTGTTTTATCTTTTTAAATTTTGGCAAAATACACATAACACAAAATTTATCATCCTAAATACTTGAACTGTGTTACAACATTTTTACACTGGTATTAAACACATTCACTTTGTTGTGCAAATATCACAGCTATCCATTTCCATAACTGTTTTCATCTTGCAAAACTAATTTCTGTGTCCAGTAAACAATAACTCTCCTTCCCCTGTTCCCCCAAATGCCTGGCAACCATCACTCTAAAAACTAGCAAATTTTAAAGTGCAACTGCCTTCTAGTGGATTCTAAGAATACCTAGAAATGATTTTTGATTTTTTGATTGTTTTATTTTTTTGTAAGCACATTTGGATTTATCAGGGTGGAATACTGAAAGTTTAGAGGGGGCTTCAGGAATCCCATCACTGGAAGAAAAAATGCATAACATTTGAAAATCCTTAGCTTCTTCACATTTAACATTCAGAGGTAGATTAGGTTAGTCTTAAAACTGTTCTGACCACGTGCTTCTTGAATTCCAAAAAAGTAAGTACCCTGTAATCTGCATATTTATTCATAAATTATATATGCATGTATACTACCAAAATACCATATACTATAAAAAATAAAAATATAACATTGTATACATTTTGATAAGAAAGATGTGCTCTATTATTTCATTGACTATGCTTTATTATCTTAAAACCCTGCTGTAAACTTTGCAATATTGTCTTTCAAAGGTCTAGTACCAGGTTTAATATATTTTAGTATTTGATATTGATGGTTCTTAGAGTTGGCAAATGATCATTCACCTTGAAAAAGGGTCTACATAGATGGAGCACACTGTGACTGTGAATACCACATCAGGGTGTTCATGGTTCAATTCCATCTATCAATTATGAAAAAATCATTATTGACATTTAACTTGTAAATTTTCATCTTACCTAATATCAATTAGTTTTTATGAAAACTAATAGAAAAATGTTATATGTTCAACAAATGTGTTCAGACCATCTGAAACTTGTAATTTAGAAGAGACTTTAGATAGATTAAAATTTCTAACTTACAAGTTTTATAATTTTGGAGATATACAGAATATTGTGAAAAACATTGTTTATAGCAACAAAAATCTCATATATAGAAACACTTCTAAACCCCTATGATTAAAATGTTTCTTCATGTCGGCCGGGCGCGGTGGCTCAAGCCTGTAATCCCAGCACTCTGGGAGGCCGAGACGGGCGGATCACGAGGTCAGGAGTTCGAGACCATCCTGGCTAACACGGTGAAACCCCGTCTCTACTAAAAAATACAAAAAACTAGCCGGGCGAGGTGGCGGGCGCCTGTAGTCCCGGCTACTCGGGAGGCTGAGGCAGGAGAATGGCGTAAAAACCCGGGAGGCGGAGCTTGCAGTGAGCTGAGATCCGGCCACTGCACTCCACCCTGGGCGACACAGCGGGACTCCGTCTCAAAAAAAAAACAAAAACAAAACAAAACAAAACAAAAAAAATGTTTCTTCATGTCATTGTTTTCTCAAAAGCAGCAATTTTCTCAGTGCTAAAATACCAATAGAAAAACATTTCATGCTCATGGATAGGAAGAATCAATATCGTGAAAATGGCCATATTGCCCAAAGTAATTTATAGATTCAATGTTATCCCCATCAAGCTACTGTTACGCAGGGTCCTTACTCCCAGAACTCCTAAGATGGTGGCAGCTGCTTCCAAGATGGTGGCGGGCTGCTCCTAAGATGGTGGCAAGCCTCATGTTCTCTGAGCTGGGGTTCTTGGCTTCACGGATTCCAGGGAGTGGAATCTTGGGCCATGCAGTGAGTGTTCTAGCTCTATTAGAAGCCGTGGGTCACAGAAGAGAACCGTGGAATCCAGTGACTAGTGTCATCATTATCAGGCACTTAGCCATGCAGGAACAATGACAAGCCTTTATCTCGATCGGGAGCGGCAATGGGCGCCTCACTGAATCAGGAGCACAGCAGACACCCTGCTGGATCCGGAGGGATGGAAGTCAGCGGTGGGTCTGTGACAGTGGCAAAAGACAGTGGTGGACGGTGAGCAAAAGCTCAGCCTGAGCCATAACAAACACAGACCAGAAGGCAGTTGAAAGACTTAATAGAGTGAAAACAGAGCTCCCATACAAAGGGAGGGGACCCAAACAGGGTAGCCGCTGCTGGCTCGAATGCCTGGGTTTATATCCCCATCATTGTCCCTCCTGCTGTGCTTTCAGGCAATAGATGATTGGCTATTTCTTTACCTCCTGTTTTTGCCTAATTAGCATTTTAGTGAGCTCTCTTTACTACCTGATTTGTGGGGTGTGAGCTAAGTTGCAAGCCCTGTGTTTAAAGGTGGATGCGGTCACCTTCCTAGCTAGGCTTAGGGATTCTTAGTTGGCCCAGGAAATCCAACTAGTCCTGTCTCTCACTACCATGGACTTTCTTCACAGAATTGGAAAAAACTACTCTAAATTTCGCATGGAGACAAAAAAGAGCTGGCATAGCCAAGACAATCCTAAGTAAAAAAAAAAAAACAAAGCTGGGGACATGATGCTAATTTGAAACTATACTACAAGGCTACAGTGACAAAAACAACATGGTACTGGTACCAAAACAGATATATAGACCAATGGAACAGAACAGAGGACTCAGAAATAATACCACATATCTACAACCATCTGATCTTTGACAAACCTGACAAAAGCAAGCATTGGGGGAAGGATTTCCTATTTAATAAATGGTGTTGGTAAAACTGGCTAGCCACAAGCAGAAAGCTGAAACTGGATCCTTTCCTTACACCTTAAATAAAAATTAATTGAAGATGGATTAAAGACTTAATGTAAGAACTAAAGTCATAAAAACCCTAGAAGAAAAATTAGGCAATACCATTCAGGGCATAGGCACGGGCAAAGACTTCATAACTAAAACAACAAAACAATGGCAACAAAAGCCAAAATAGACAAATGGGATCTAATTAAACTAAAGAGCTTCTGCACAGCAAAAGAAACTATCATCAGAGTGAACAGGCAACCTACAGAATGGGAGAAAAATTTTGCAATCTATCCATCTGACAAAAAGCTAATATCCAGAATCTACAAAGAACTTAAACAAATTTATGAGAAAAAAAAACAAACAACCCCATCAAAAAGTAGGCAAAGGATATGAGCAGATACTTCTCAAAAGGAGACATTTATGCAGCCAACAAACATACGAAAAACAGCTCATCATCACTGGTCATCAGAGAAATGGAAATCAAAACCATAATGAGATACCATCTCATGCCAGTTAGAATGGCGATCATTAAAAAGTCAGGAAACAACAGATGCTGGAGAGGATGTGGAGAAATTAGAAACACCTTTTCACTGTTGGTGGGAGTGTAAATTAGTTCAGCCATTGTGGAAGACAATGTGGGAATTCCTCAAGGATCTAGAACTAGAAATACTGTTTGACCCAGCAATCCTGTTACTGGGTATATACCCAAAGGATTATAAATCATTATACTATAATGACACATGCACAAATATGTTTATTGTGGCACTGTTCACAATATAAAAGACTTGGAACCAACCCAAATGCCCATCAAAGATAGACTGGATAAAGAAAATGTGGCACATATACACCATGGAATACTATGTAGCCATAAAAAAGGATGAGTTCGTATCCTTTGCAGGGACATGGATGATGCTGGAAACCATCATTCTCAGCAAACTATCACAAGAACAGAAAACCAAACACCATGTGTTCTCACTGAGAAGTGGGAGTTGAACAATGGGAACACACGGACACAGGGAGGGGGAACATCACACCCCAGGGCCTGTTGTGGGGTGGGGGGCTAGGGGAGGGATAGCATTAGAAGAAATACTTAATGTAGATGATGGGTTGATGAGTGCAGCAAATCACCATGGCATGTGTATACCTATGTAACAAACCTGCACAGTCTGCACATGTACCCCAGAACTTAAAGTATAATAATAATAAAAAAATATATATATATAAGAAAATCTGGTTGTGCTGTGCATAAAAGTAAGAGCACAAATTTTATGAGAAAGAAACCATGAGCACCCACTTAAAAATGAAAGTATGAAACATTGTAGTGAAGAAGCTATCTTCAGGCCAAGAAACCCGCAGAGGCAGAGTACTAGGAAAGACAGAAGCTGTGCGGAGCATGTCCCGCTGGAGTGAGGGGAGAAAGGGAGGGGCTAGGGGCTCAGGGAAACCTCCTAGCTGATTCGTTCTAAATCTTAGAATTTATATATGTTGATAAAACCAAAGCCTCTGTATTTGAGTGCAAACAGCTGAAGAATAAATTAACACATTTTGATACCTAACCAAAGAAATGTTCCATAATTTAAAAGAGATAAATGGATATGTTAGAGAAATGTTAATAAATATTGGAAATAAACATAAAAGTCTAAAATTCACAATAGGATTTTCAGAATGAAGAACAAAGAGAATGGAGAACATAGTATTTTTTAATATAGAATTTATCAAAATTAAAGGAAAATAAAAAGACTAAGAAGCATATGTTCAAAAACTTAAAAAATTTTTATAACTAATAAAGAAAAATACTACAATGAGGCGTTTTGTTTCTTTGTTATTTGATGATAAGTTTATGTAATTTAATTTTCATTATGGGTTTATTGAGATATAATTTATATACTATAAAATTTAACAATTTACTTGTAAAATTCAGTGTTTTAAAAAATATATTCACAGAGTTGTGTAACCATCACTGTAATCCATTTAAGAACATTTTCATCACCCCCAAAAGTAACCCCTACCTATTAGCAATCACTCCCTGTGTGTTTCCAACTTTTTTAGCTCTGGACAACCACACATCTACTTCCTCTTTCTATTGATTTGCCTATTCTAGACATTTCAGATGAGTGGAATTATGCAATATGTCATTTCAGACTGCATATAGAAGGATGCACGTAGAATGATGTTTCAAGTTCATCCGTGTTACAGCATGTATCAGTATTTTAATGGTTGAATAATATTTTATTTTATGGATCTACCAATTTGATTCATCCATTCATCTGCTGATGTACATTTTGGTTGTTTCCACTTTTTGCCTATTATGAATAAGGCTTCTATGAACATTGTATACAAGTTTTTTTGTAGGAACAATTTTTCATTATGCTTGGGTATATCTCTAAAAGTGAAACTGCTGGATTATTTGGCAATACTATGTTTAACCATTTGAAAAACTCATATGGCTTTCCAGATTGGCTGCATTTCTACCAGTCATTTAACTGGGTTCCTGATTCTTCACATTCTCAGCAACATTTTTTCGTAATCTGACTTTTTTGATCATAGTGATTCTAGTGGGTGTGAAGTGGTATTTCACTGTGGTTTTGATTTGAGTTTTTCTAATAACTAATAATGTTGAGCACTTTTTAACATACATATTGGCTACTTGTATATCTTTAGAGAAACATCTATCCAGATTGCTTTTTTAATTAACCAACTAACTTTATTCTTACTATAACAGAGATTGTAAATTCCAAGATAAATTCAATAGCAAATTCTGTGCTTTGCTAAGTCTGGCTTCCATTTTTAATTGAGTTGTTTGTCTTTGTATTATCGAGTTGTAGAAACCATAATAAGATTTCACAGTTTAAAAGTGACTGCATGTACAGGAAATAGAAGAAATAGTGAATACAAAAAATGAAAACTACTATCTTCAAAGTTAGAAGCAAAATTAAAATGAAAGAAAGCAAAGAAATGTAACCTTGGAATTGTAGCTCCATGTGATAATGTTGACCTTTACCTGAGCCCTGTGCTTTTGAAAAAGAGCAAAGGTTAAGAAATTACACGGAATTGTATGTTCCAGGAAATGGTTAATCATAAGAGACCATATTGCCCATGTACATTTCCAGTAAGACTTTTCTTCTTCCTTCCTCACAACTAACTCTTTTGTCTACCTGCCTTTGTAAGAGTTGAGGCCCCCTTTCCTTTCTTTGAGGTTGTCTGCAGTGAATGTTCTTGCAAAAGCCTAATTTTGTTAAGCTTGAGTGGTTATTGATTTAACAATGAACAACAACCTACAACTAATAAAGATAATAACATTGGGTGAAAAGGTGTTTAGAGTAGATGGAAATAAATTCGTGGATTCTGTTCAACTTGGGCAGGGGAGGTACAAACTACTAAGTCTAGATAGTAATAGAAAAATGTGAGTTATAATATGAATGTGAAAATTAAAAGACAGTCACTGGAAAAATATAAGCATACTGCATAACTTTCAGATTAGTAAGATTAAAATGATTAAAGCATACATAAGACCAATTAAAAGACAAGAAAAGTGAAGATATTTAGAAAAAGAAGACGAGTAGATTGAATACATAAAAATTCCAGAATAAAGTTTTAATAAACCCAAACATATAACCACAATAGCTGTTAAATTCTAAATATATCCCTAAAAGATTTACCTAAAATTTAAACAAAATTGAAAATAAAAGTATTGAAAAAGATGTATCAACCAAATACTGTGGGGTTCTGTCTATTCCTCTAAATAAATGAAAATATTACTCTGTAAAAATACACCAAAATCATTAGGGATTATCTCTCTCTCATTAGAGGTCAAATGAGCCTCTAAGTTCATCATTAATTTCATCTTCATAATTTTGAAGAAAATATGTTGATTTATTACTTGTATAATTAGTCAGCAAATTAAATTAAAAAGAAACAAAAGCAAAGAAAAGAAATATAAATTGCAAGTCATAGCAATTAGTAAACTTTAGGATTTTTATGGAATTTTTCTTCCTAGAAGTCTCAGTATTTTTGCATGTCTTTTTTTACATGTATATTAAAGACAAACTTTTGAAGTATAATTATTTATAGAAAAAAAAAAAAAAAGTCTTGAAATCTGAAAGCACTAAACCAAAAGTGTCAAGTAGACTGCAAATTCCTCTTCTTTACAGTCTTATTAGGAAAATTATTTAAACCCCAAAATAAAAAGGTGTGTTTTTAAAAACTAAATATAAAGAGAAAATCTCTTTGTTTTCATAAATATTTGCTTTATATGTATAAAGAATATATGTATTTTTAATGAAGCCTGGAAAATGTAAAAATACTCTTTTAGAGTGACATGGGGATGTTTGCTGAGGCTATAGCAAATACCAATTCAGTATATTTTCAGAATTTAATATCTCAAAAAAATTAGGGCTTAATAAATTCAAATATTTTTAACAACTGTTTTGGAAAAATGTCAAACCAATTCCCCTTTCATTTGTCCATTTTATTAAATATTTCACAATTAATGATACCTAATATAGGACCTTCTTAGATAGAAACCTAACCATATCTTATTTATTTTTGCAGGAAAATGAATTGTTTTGTCATGTTATCAACAAATTATTTAAAACCATTGTAGAAGGCACACCATTAGATAATGTGCTAAATACAAAAAATTAGTAGATGCTTTTTAATATCTAACTTGAATTATAGGAAAATACATGTGCATTTGACCTTGATTCCAATATGATTGAATTATGAACCAAAGAGACATTAAAAACTGTAAGAATTTTAAAAAATATGATAACTTTAGACTAAATTTCTGCATAATATGAATTTGGATGTTGTTTTGAAAACAGAAAGAATAAGGCACACAGATGGTAAAGAAAAAATGCTCATAAAATGTACTTAATTATTAATATTTTATACATTATAAGTTGTTTCAGCAATTTTTTAATAAAGCACCATTGATAACATCACTGAAATTATAAAGCACAGGATAAACTTGTGGGAGGATGGATTAATTTGTTTAGATGCTAAAATTTTGAGCAAAGTGTCTTTACAGAAGTGGATTAATGAAAAGAGGCTTCTCAGAGTTCAGGTTATGGTACAGCAGATGGAATATAGTCAGGAGGGTCTTGTAGATCAGGGCCAAGGTGGAGAAGAGAGGTATGATGGTAAATTGTATGTGTCAACTCAACTAAACTATTAGGTGCCCTGATATTTGCTCAAGCATTATTCTGAGTGTGTCTGTGAGGATGTTTTAGATGAGTATAACATTTAAATCAATGTGACTAAGTAAAGCAGACTGCCCTTCAGTATGAAGCTGGGTCTTATCCAATTAGTTGAAGTCTGAATAGAATAAAACATCTGTCATGCCACCAAAAGGAGGCATTCTTCTAACTGGACTGCCTTAGGGCTAAGGCATCAGTTTGATTCCTGCCTTTGGCTTCAGACAGGGACTCTACTATTAACTCTCTTGAGTGTTCAGCATGTTGTGCTGAACTTAAGACTTGTTGGTGATTATAATTATGTGAGCCAATTTATTATTTTGTATATCCATTCTATAGGTTTTGTTTCTCAGGAGAATCTTGACTAATACAGATTTTGGTACTGAATGGTTTTAGAGGAACAAAATTTTCAGGATGGCGTTTCTAAATCAGTTTTGATGTTTCTAAAATTGGCTCTCTAATCTGATTAGATTTAAAGATACTAATGACTTTATTTCCAAGAGTAAACAAAGTACTGATATCCATGGAGTGATCTGTTAAGAGATATGGGCCAGGCACAGTGGCTCATGTCTGTAATCCCAGCACTTGGGAGGCCAAGGTGGGCAGATCACCTGAGGTCAGGAGTTTGAGACAAGCCTAGCCAACATGGTGAAAGCCCATCTCTACTAAAAATATAAAAATACAAAAGTAGCTGGGTGTGGTAGTGGGTGCCTGTAATCCCAGCTACTTGGGAGGCTGAGGCAAGAGAGTCACTTGAACTCGGGAGGCAGAGGTTGCAGTGAGCCAATAT
This sequence comes from Theropithecus gelada, assembly GCF_003255815.1. NCBI lineage: Eukaryota > Metazoa > Chordata > Mammalia > Primates > Cercopithecidae > Theropithecus > Theropithecus gelada. The sequence continues at coordinate 51,870,652 of NC_037676.1, forward strand.
CACACCATCACTCTCCAGCCTGGACAATAAGAGCAAAACTCTGTCTCAAAAAAAAAAAAAAGAGAGAGATTATTTTATATATATATATATCTCACTATTGGATACTCTTAATCGACTGCTTATAAGAAGCAAGAATCTTTGTGACTGTGCCATTTTCATGACACTTTCGAAAATTTTTATTGATCTAAATGTCTTAGTCCATTTTGTGCTGCTTTAACACAATACTACACACTGAGTAATTTATAAAGAAGAGATATATATTTTTTTTTTCACAGTTTTGGAGGTTTGGAAGTCCAAGATCAAGGGCCTTCTTGCTGTGTACACATATGACAAAAGGCAGACAGAAGGCAAGCTAACAGCCAACCAAACACTATATGAAGCCCCTTAAAGAAAACGTATTAATCCTATTAACAAGAGAGCAGCCTTCCTGGCCTACCATCTTTTAAATATCCCATCTCTTAATACTCTCACTCTGGCAACTCCTGAATTTTGGAGGAGATTCAGTTTTAACATGAACTTTAAAAAGGACAAAAATATTTAAACTGTAGTAGTAATGAATAAATGAGATTGGCCGGTTGCTTCCAATATTGTTGGACAAAATACAAAAAGAAAGGAATAAGCTCATAGATTCAAACTCCTAGCTCAAGCATGGTGTAAATGATCCGAAAGCTTCAATATTGCCCTGAAAAAGAGTCTTACCTCTTATAGCTGCTAGGCTGAGTTTACTGAAAATCAGTCGTAGAATTTCATTCTGCAAGTGGCTGAGTTTTAATGTATGTTATACTTTTAGCCTCACAGGATATCTACTATTAAAGTGAGAGCATTAATTGGGAAATAATAGAATCCTGTAAATTTGAATGGGGAGGTGTGGTAGAGTCCTGATGAAGGTAGGAACATTGAGCATCCAATTTCTGATGAAAATTCTTTGCCAATGAAAGTAGTGTCCCCACCTCAATTAAAAGAACTCTCTCCATCCCCAATGGAAAAAGACTCTTCACACCTATTTGAGAGGATTAAATCTGCATTGCTTGAGGAAACCATAATGACCTCTCCTGAGGCAGTTGACCTGAGAAGCAATGCTGATTCTCCTTAGGACCCACACAACCACCCTCTTTGCTTCTTGCCTTGTAACTAGGCTCAAGTTCCAGTAGACCATTAAGATGAGGCACACAGTATGACCCATGTAAAGATGCACTATGTTAAAAAAATAAACTTGAGTTTTCTAAATTCAGAGAGCATGTGTGGGGATGGATATTATGGGTGTAGAAAAATTCTTGAAGGAATAAAAAGTTGGATCAGTGCAAATATATTGATATGAGATAACTAAGCAGATATTCTGTATTTAATGTTACACTTTGAGGTATTAGAAGAGGCTTTAACAGGTTGGTTGGCTGAAATATGAACCAAAAGGTGACCCACAGTGAGCAAGTTGGAAATGTTTCCTTGGCTTAACATAGAGGAAGGGACACAAAATAATACCAATCAAAATCCCAAATGATGTAATCCTGAATGTTGAAATCAGGAAAGCTCAAAATCCCCAAAGTCTAAAATCCCTAATGCCTAAAACCCTAAAAGATTAAAATTCCAAATATGAAATCACGAAAGCCAAATTCTAGGGAAGAGATTATTGTGTTTGGGGTTGTATGTAGGATAGCTGCATCATACCAGATAGAACTATCACCTTGTTGTCTTTATTTATAAATTAAGCATAGTTTCATAGTTTAAAGAGGTATATATGGGTGCCAACTTGAAAAGGAGTAGACTCATGCCTTAGTTTTAGGTGTCAACCTGACTAGAGTAAGGGAATACCTAAAAACCTGGTTAAGCATTATTTTGGGTGTGTCTGTGAAAGTGTTTCTAGAGGAGATTAGTGTGTGTGTCTGAGTGGACAAAGTGAGGAAGATCTGCCCTCATTATTGTTGTTGGGCACCATTCAATCAGCCAAAAGCCAAAGGGAACAAATAGAGAAGGTGAGTTGGCCTCACTCTGAGAGCTGGGACAGACTTTTCTTCTTCTGTCCTGGACATCAGAAATCCAGGCTCACCAATCTTTGGACTCTAACACCTACATCAGTGACTCTTTGGACCCTGAGGCTTTTGGCCTTGGACTGAGAGTTATATTTTCAGCTTTCTTCACTGGTTCTAAGGCCTTTGTATTTGGACTGAGCCATCCTACAGGCATCCCAGTGTCTCCAGCTTGCAGATAGCCTGTCATGGGACTTCTCAGTCATCAGAATCATGTAAGCCAATTTCCTTACTAAATCCCCTCTCACATATCTATATACTTAATCTTGTTGGTTCTGTCTGTCTCAAGAACTCTGACTAATACAGATTGGGTATTAGGGAGTAGAATATCATTTCCTCTTACTGTTTTCCTTACAACACAATAGAAGAGATCTGTGAAATTGTTTCCTTATAAAAGACTGTGATAAATTAAGTGTATGAGGCTACCTAATGGTGAAAGATAAAGGTTTAGAAGCTAATTATTAGTAGTACTGCCAAAGCAGAAAATCACTGAATTGCAATGGCCACAATGACCAGACTTTCAAATGGATAGCATATACTTAAATTTGTAGATCACAACCACTGTCTAAATACAAGTGCAATTAATGTTTTGAAGATTATAGAAGTTAAAATGTAGGCAAATAATACAGGAAACTCACCGTGCCAAATTATTCAATCATGTATGACTTCTGTCCCTTCACACAGAGTGCCAATTTGCTATGCTATGTACTTCCCCTTCATATAATTTTTAATGCTGGAGGTATAAATTGTGTAATAACTTCTAGGGTTCTAACTAACTTTATTCACTTTTTGCAAATCTGATCCCATGAAAGTGTATTATCACTATATTGACTTTGCAAACATTGTGTGTGAGCTTATTGTAAACTAAAACTCAAATCCTAAGTTAACCACTGACTGAACAGACTCCTTCTTGGTCAAGAAGAAGGAAAGCACTAACACTGCATTCCTAGCCATGATGGGATGGGAGGTCAGACAAGCCTTATTACACTCCTCTTCCTTCTATGGTTTAGACACGACAACTGTCCAGCATTAATAAAACAGAGATCATAAGACAAACTAACACAGGAACAGAAAACCAAACACTACATGTTCTCTATCATAAATGGGAGTTGGACAATGAGAACACATGGACAAAGGGAGGGGAACATCACACACTGGGGCCTGTTGCGAGGTGGCGGGCTAGGAGAGGATGAGCATTAGGACAAATACCTAATGCATGCGGGACTTAAAACCAAGATTACAGGTTGATGGGTGCAGCAAACCACCATGACACATGTATACCTATGTAACAAACCTTCATGTTCTGCACATGTATCCCAGAACTTAAAATAAAATTAAAAAAAAAAAAAAACTTACAGAACAGACTCTTTGTGGCAATAAGATACCAAACTATAAATAGAACCTAAGGCCTAATCAGGCAAGGATCAAGTCACACACCTCTACACTTAAAAAGCTAACTATATTGTCACTTACACAGGTTTTTCTTTTTCTCCAACAGTTAAACAAGTGCCGACCTTGAGATAAGTAATGTCAAAACAATTACAACTCATCCAGCTCATGAACAGTAACTAACTGAGCTCCTGTTCCACTAACCATGACTACAGCTTTAACAGCACAAGAGACTGATTTCAGTAACTTCCTCCTGATAAGAAGACCACTGACAATGAACTGGTTTTGGCCAGTTTATAGAGGCCGTACATTTGTGTGCCTTCATGTTCTGAAAAGATCTTTTGAAATACATCACCTAATTGTAATACATTTCAATGTTAAGTGTCCACCCCAAAGGGAACATGGGTTGCATGTTACATGCACATTTTTTCAATATGCATGTGTCAGGACCACTGTCACGAATATTCACAGCTCCTACTGTAACCTACTGAATATGTATGTTTAACCTACCTGTTTAGCATAAAGCTCCTTCCCCAATCTCTCCTTCAAAGTTCCTGTCTTTGGTCTCTGGCCAAATTCTTGCTTCCTGGCCTGCAAGATTGCAACCTTGCAGACTATACCTGTTTATGAGAAATAAAGTCTCTTCTAAATTTACAAATGTGTGACTTCTTAAAAATTAACAATATAAATGTTGAAACTTCATCAACAAATGAAGAGATGTCTGCTTTGTACATCTGATTTGTGAAAGATAAAATTTCTCAAGATCTCCGCTCATTGGGCAACTTCATATGTGGCAGTGACCTATGTAGGCTTTGGTCAGTCTCGTCAAAAGTCTTAAGCTGTCTGTCACAGTAGATCTGGGTGCGCACAATTAATAAACATTTTGATCTACTTCTTTATAAATATGGCTCACCTGCTCATAACTGTTATGCTTGCGTGACTGTCATTGGTATATCTGAGTGTTTATGCTTCCCAAAATATATATGTTGTAATTGCCTAGTTCATTGTGTAAAGTGGCCAATAAAGTTGTGTTTTTTATGTTTATCAAGTGAACTCCCTTACTTTACTGCTCCCTTTACTAGGTTTAAAAATGTAAATAATTGTATTTTAAAGCATTTTTAAATTATTATTTCCAGAATTATTTTAGGGGGATTTTAATCTTCCAAGATTGCGATATTGGGGATTTTAGATTTTAAGGATGTTGGTCCTTCGAATTTTTAACATTTGAGATGATGGTGTTCAGGATTGTGTCTTTCAAGATAATGGTGCAAACCCATCCAGAGCCTTAGGGAGATGGGAATGTTAAAGTGGATTTGTCATTTTTTCACTCTGGCAGGGCCCATAGGACATACTTTTTAGCACAACTATGAGAACTAAATGTGTGAGGACAGCCCCAGAATTCTTGAAGAGTTCTGTAGTCATGCTTCTCCATAGTCCATACTTTTCATGAGGACTTCAGTTACTAACTGGGAAAACCTAAATGTAGTGGGAATATTTCGATGTCAGGGCTTCAGGGGCTAAGTGGAAGCACTCAACCTCTAAAAGTAAGATGGATGTGATTACTGTAATGAACAGCAAGTCAAAGGGACAATCAGAATAGTCTGATTCACACAGACCTCTGGAACTGGCTATCTGGTCATGGTGTTCCTAAAGTGAAATAGACAGGAAAATTGCTAAATTGTAGTTGATCTGTATAAAGAGAAATGTACACGTTAAGTCAGCAAAAAGTGTTACTTAAATCATTAAAACAGAGAACTACAGACTTTTAATTAATTTTCAGACTTGAGACAGCTTATAGACCCAGAAGAGCTTGAGGAAGGACCCCAGTACACCATACAAAATTTATAATGTTAATTTTTCTCGCAGCCTTCTATAAATGGACCTACAGCCTTTTACCAGCGTAATAGTGCATTAGGGAAAAGAAAATAACTAGAAATCAAGGACTAGTGGACATTGGTTCTCACATCTTATTAATTTCAGGAGAACCAATATATATCTGTGGTCCACACATCAGAGTAGGGGCTTATGGTGGTCAGGTGAGCAATGAAGTTTTAGCTTAGATCCGTCTCGCAGTTGACCATCCGTCTCCAAACCTGTCCTGTGGTTATCCCTTCAATTTGGGAATGAATAATTGGAATACACATATTTAACATCTGGCAAAACCCCCACATTGGTTCCCTAACTCATGGAGTGATATTTATTATGATAGTGTAGTAATCCATTTCACATTTCTATAAAGAAATATCTGAGACTGTGTAATTTATTTAAAAAAAAAAAAAAAAGAAGTTTTTGTTGGCAGATTGTAGAAGAGCCATGGCGCCAGCATCTATTTCTGGTGAAGTCTCAATAAGCTTAAAATTGTGGTGGAAGATGAAGGGGGAACAGGTGTGTCACATGGTAAAAGGGGGAATAACAGAGTTGCCATGTTTTTTTAAACAATCAACTCTCATGTGAACTGATAGAGTGAGAACCCACTCATTACCTTGGGGAGGGGACCAAGCCATTCACGAGGGATCCATCCCCTGACCCAAACACCTCCCACTCAGCCCTATCTCCATCATTGGGGATCATATTTCAACATAAGATTTGGAGGGGACAAACATCAAAAGTATATCAATAGCATTGAAAGTACAAAGGCCAGGAGGGAGCCACTATATTTTCCTCTATCTGGAAGCAGAGTAAAACAAAAGCAATACTATGTTACTGAGGGAGTCTAAATATTAGTGCCATCATCAAGACTTAAAAGATACAAGGTTTGTGATTCCCACTACATTCCCATTCAACTTTCCAATTTGGCCTGTGCAGAAAACAGGTGAATCTTGAAGAGTGACAGTGGATTATTATGAGCTTAATCAAGTGGTAGGTCCAACTGAAACTTCTACCAGATGTGGTTTCACTTCTTGGGCAATTAACACACGACCTGTTACTTTTTATGCACCTGTTGATCTGCCAAATGCTTTTTCATACATCTCTGTCAATAAGGACCAACAGAAGCAATTTACTTTCAGTTGGCAAGACTGGCCACACCTCCACTGTCATATTTTAGAGGTATGTCAACTCTTCAGTCTTATGTCATAATTTGGCTCATAGGAATCTTGATTGCCTTTTCCTTCTGCAAAATATCATACTAATCCATTATATTAATAGCATGCTGACTGGATATGGACTTAACAAACTAGATATATGAATAGCAACTACTCTATAATTATTGGAAATCATTTGCAGGTAAATGCATAGGTGAGAAATAAGTCCAACTAAAATTCAGGGACCATACATCCCAATAAAACTTCTAGGGGTCCAGGGGTGTGAGTATGTCAAGGTATTATTTCTAAGGTGAAAAATAAGCTGTTTCATCTGGTCTCTTCTACAACTTAAAAGAGGGACAATGCCTAGAACGTCTAGGCTCTCCAGCCTGTCTTGTCTCCTGTGTAAGCTGCTCTTCTACTTGAGCCATAAAATACAGCAGATTATGTTGTGCTTAAAGTGTAGTGGCAGATAGGGATACTGATTGCAGCCCTTGGCAGGCCCCTGTAGGTGAATCACAGAACAAGTCCTTAGAATTTTGGAGCAAGGCCCTGCTGTCCTCCATCCAGGCTCTTGACCTGCTGTTGAATCTTAGAAGAGACTGAATGCTTAACCATGAGCTTCCAGGTTACCATGTGACCTGACATTTCTATCATTAACTGGGTATTACCTGACCCACCAAATCATAAAGTTTGGCATGCATAGCAATACTCCATTATCAAATTCTGAGCAGACACTTAAACACAAGTAAGTTACATGAAAAAGAAGCCCAAATGCCCATTGTCCCCACTCCTGTACACTACATTTTTTTTTCTCCCATTCTGTATCTGTGGGCTCATGGGAAGTTCCCTACAATTAGTTGACAGAGGGAGAGAAGACCTGAACCTAGTTTACAGATAATTCTTCAAGATACGCAGGCACCACTTAAAAGTTGAAAACTGCTACCCTATAACCTTTCTCTGGGACATCTCTGAAGGACTGTGGTAAAGGAAAAGTCTTTTGGTGGAAATCACAGTGGGAAGATCTACAAGCAATGTATATGGTTGTGAATTTGCTTGGAAGGAGAAATGGTCAGATGTGCAATTATATACCAATTTATGGTTTGTGGCAAATGGTTTGACTGGATTATCAAGGACTTGGAAGGAACATGGTTGGAAAATCGGTGGCAAAGAAATTTGGGGAAGAGGCATGTACATGAACGCTCCTGAATGGGCCAAAATAAAGTAAAGTTATCTGTATCACATGTGAATGTGTAACAAAGGGTAACTTCAGCAGAGGAGAGTTTTAATACTAAAATGGATGGGATGACCCACTCTGTGGATGCAAGTCAGCCTCCTTCCCCATCCACTGCTGTATTACTCATGAAAAGAGTGCTCATGATGTCAGAAGTTGAGATTATGCATGGGCTCAACAATATGGATGTGCATTCACTAAGACTGACCTGGAGATGGCCACTGCTTAGTGTTCAATCTGCCAGCAGCAGTGAACAAGTGGCACCATTCCCCAAGGTCATGATCCAGCTATCTTCTGGTAGCTTTATTATATTGGAGCCTTTCCATCATGAAAGGGACAGTATTTAGTTTTTATTGGCATAGAAACTTACTTTGAATATAGGTTTATCCTTCCTGTATGCTTCTGCCAAAACTTTTAACCATGAATTTACAGAATGTCTCTCTCATGTCATGGAATTAATGGTTTTACTATGTTCCTCATTATTCAAAAGTAGCTGGCTTCATTTAACTATGAGATGGATTTTTGAAGATTCAGTTACAGCTGTAGGTGCATGGCAATATTTTGCAAGGTTGGGGAAAGGCTCTAAATAAATCTGTATATGCTCTGAATAGGTGTCTAATATATAATATTGTTTCTCCTATAGTTAGGATTCACAGATACAGGAATCAAGAGATGGGGATGGGGTGTCACTACTCACTATTACCTCTAATTACCCACTAACAAAAGTTTTGCTTTCTTTTGCAATCATCTTATGCTCTGCTGGCCTAGAAGTCTTAGTTCCAGAATGAGGAATCTCTTCACCAGGATACTCAATGATCTACTGAACTGGAAGTTAAGATGGGACCCACTCACTTTGGCCTTCTTAAACCTTTGATTCAATAGGCAAAAAAGGGCATTATTGTGCTGGGTGGAATGATTGATCATGACTGACAGGAGGAAACTGGGCTACTACTCTACAGCACAGGTAAGAAAAATATAGGAGATCCCTGTGGGTGTCTCTCAGTATTATCATGTGCTGTAATTAATGTCAATGGTAAACTACAATAACAATCAAGACAGGACTGCTAATGGATCATATCCTTCAAGAATGAAGGTTGGGTAACCCTACCAGATAAACAACCATAACTAGCTGAGGTTCTTGCTAAAGGCAAAAGAAATACGGGATGGCTAGTAGAGAAGGTAACTATAAATACCAGCTATGGTCAAATGACTAGTTACAGAAATGAAGATAAGTGGCAGAAACATTTTCTCCTTTTCTTTTTACTTTGTCATATATTATATTGTATATATTATATTATATTATATTAGTAAAATATAATATATATATGTATAATGCTGACTGGACTTAGCAAACGAGAACTGTGAATAGCAACTACTCTGTAATTATTGCTAAATCACTTGCAGGTCAATGGGTAGGTGAGAAATAAATCTAACTAAAATTCGGGGACCATACATCTCAATAGAACTTCTAGGGGTACAGTGATGTGTAGTATGTCAAGGTATTCTTTCTAAGATGAAAAATAAGTTGTTCATCTGGTATCTTCTACAACTTAAAAGAGGCACAATGCCTAGGAAGCCTATCTGGATTTAGGAGACAATGTACTCCTCATTTTAGTGCATTTCTATGCGCTAATGCATTGCTATGCATTCCTATGCACTATGGCATGCATAGCAATATTCCATTATCAAATTCTGAGCAGACTCTTAAGTGCAAGTAGGTTACATGAAAAAGAAGGCCAAATGCCCATTGTCCCCACTGCTGTACACTACATTTTTTCCATGTGTATATATATGTATACAGTTATACATACATATATACACATACAAATGTGTGTATGTATACATTTATGTGTGTGTGTGTATATATAAATTTATATGTATGTGTATGTGTATATATAAGTGTGTGTGTATGTGTGTGTGTATATATACAGATATATATATATATACACATCAGTTAGTTCAGGGTGCAATAACAAAATAACAAAGTCTGGGTGACTTAAACAATAGAAATTTGTATTCTTACAGTTGTGGAGGCTGAAAGTCAGAGATCAAGGTGTCAGAATGGTCTGGTCTCCTCTTTCTGACTTATACAATGCAAACTTCTCATTGAGTCCTCATGTGGCATAGAGAGACAATGGGTGAGTTCTCCTGTGTCTCTTCTTATAAGAACAGTAGTCCTACCATATCAAAGAACCATCCTCATTGACTTCATTTAACTTCATGTCCTTTTTGGCTGTATCTCTGAAAGCATTCATGTTAGAGGTTAAAAACTAAAGATATAAATTTTGGGGGAATCACTATTAAACCAACAGCATTCCACCCCTGCTCCTCTCAAAATGTATGCCCTTCTTCGGTGCACAATACATTTATTTCATCCCAACAGCCTCCAAGCCCTAACTCATTTCAGCATCCGCTCTAAAGTCTCAAGTTCAAAGTCTCATATGAATGTCATATAAATCAGATCTGCAAGTTAAGGTATAATTTATCCTCAGACAAAATTCTTCTTTAGAATCTGTTAAACTAGATAAATTGTGTGCTTCCAAAATATAGCAGTGGAGAGATGTATGATAGATATTCCCACTACAAAAGAGGGGTAGAAAAAGAAAGAAGAAAGGGAAGAAAGATCCCAAACAAGTCCAAAACCTAGGAAGGTGAATTCCATTAGATATTAAGGTTAAAACATAATCCTCTTTGCCTCAATATCCCACCTTCCAGGCCCACTGTTATGGCAGCATCACTCTCAATGTTCTATGGAGTGGTCCATCCATCTGGCTCTTCTGAGCACCTCCTCCGCAGCTGTCTGCAAGAGTTCCTCCCTTGAAGCACTCTGTGGGGACTCATCCAGGTGGTACTCTGCAGGTGGCCCTGCCCCTAAAGTGCTGGGTGGGGTCATCTTGGCCTACTGAATCAAGATAGGTGCTCCCATCACTTGAAACCGAGGAGGAAATAGCCTTGCTCCCTGGGCCCATGTTGGAAGTGACAGCCTTGATGATCTCTGAATTGCCTCTGAAATAATTCATCCACCTCCTTGAGAAACAGTGCCCATTCACAGCCAGTAGCTCTATATTTCAGTCCTGTAGCATCCAAAATGCCCAGCAGTCTTTCTTCTTTCCATCCCACTGCTTCTGTCTCCTTTAATTCAAACTGTCGCATCTTTGCTGGTGTATTCTCAACTCTATTCTTGGCCTCCATTGAGATGGCTGATTAATTTCATGAGTTTTACCCATGATCTGTTTATCAATTAGTTGTTTCACCACATTCTTGATGTTGACTTGAGAACAAGCTTTCACGGTTTTGGTAATACATATAGGCTGATAATTTTCCTAATCTTTGAGATCTGATTATTTTCTGTTTACAATTCCTTCTTCACATCATCTTTCTCCTTTCACATTTACCCTAAGTAGTCCAGAGAAACCAAGCTGTGTCTTCAACACTTTGATTAAAAATCTCCTCAGATCAATATCTAATATCGTCACTTGTAAGTTCTACCTTCAACCAAATCTAAAGCAGAGTTCAACTAAGTTGGTTGCCATTTTATAATAAGAATTATCATTCTTTCAATTTCCAAAAATTTCATTTCTATCTGAGATATTATCAAAATTGCCCATAATGTTTATATTTCTAGTATGCATTTTACAACTCTTCCAGTCTCTAATTACAAAGTCACTTCTACATGTTTAGGCGTTTGTTCAAAAGCACTCAAGTTCTTAGGTACTAAAATGTGTATGAGGTCATGCAGGCTGGAAGTCTGAGATCAGGGTGTCAGCATGATTCAGCCATAGTGAGACTCTCTTACTGGCTTGTGGATGGCATCCTCATAGAGAGCACTGTCTCTTCTTAAAAAGACACAAATTCTATTGTAACAGGGCCTCACTCTTATGACCTCATTGAACATTAATTACCCCTATTTAATCTAGGCCCTATTTCCAAATATAGTCACATTATGTGTTGGTGCTTCAACATATAAATTTGAGGGGGGATACAATGCAGTCAATAACACATACAAAACAATACCTTTACTTTCTTCTCTCATCATATAACATCTGATGTATTGACTAGATTTCAGTATTTGAACATTGTTAATTTTACATCATTGCATTGACATGGGATATCAAGGAGAAGAGCAGACATCACTCAAGGGCTTTACCTCCTTTTCTGGGGAAGGGGTTAGTACAGATTCAATGGTATGCAGGATAGCTACATCATGTTAGATGAAATTAGGACCTTGTTATTGTCTTAATTTGAAGATTAAGTATGGGGTAGGAGATATATACGGATGGCAAGGTGACAACGGGTAAACCTGCAATACTTAATTTTATGCATCAACTTGATTGGGCCATGGAGTGCCCAGATATTTGGTCAAATATTATTCTGAGTGTTTCTGTGAGGGTATTTTAGGATTAAACATTTAAAACAATAAATTAAATAAAGTGGATTGGTCTTCCTAATGTAGGTAGGCCTCATCCAATCAAAAGAAGTCCTGGATGAAACAAAAATGCTGACCTTTCATCAAATTAGAGGGAATTTCTCATGCTCGATTGCCTTCCAGCTGTGACATTAATTTTTTTTCTCCAGACTTGTACTGGAGTTATGCCATTAGCTTTTCCAGGTCTCCAGCTTACCAACTGCAGATCCTAAAACTGATCAGTCCCCATAATCATCGGAATTAACTGCTTAGAATAAATCTGTCTATGAATGTTTGTTTTTCTTTTTATTTCCATGGAAACATCCCTCATTAAATTTTTGATTACTTGCACCATCAAGCAAAGACCCTCTGCTTTTAGGACTAAGAGGCAGGTTCAGCAATGTAATTAGATTTGCTCTTTTCTGCTGATTCATCTTGTTTTCAGGCATATTCTTCTTTCTCTTTGCAGATTTTTTACCTCTCGACTTCTAATCATATCTTCTGCTCATAATAATCAGTCTATGTTCTTATTTTTGAAACTTCTTGGGAACTTTCAAAGGGGGGGAAATGAAGAGACTAAGAACCCACTAAAGTAGTATTAATATTACTGTAAACTGGAAACGTGAATAATCAACAGCTATAGAAAGAAACATTATCTACAACTAAGCAGAGCTGTTACAACCCACTAGACTGTTTTTATCAGCTTCACAGAAAAAGCCAATACACCAAGATAGCAGTTGTTGCAGCAAGGATAGAGTTTAATCATTGCAGGATGGCTGAGCGTGGAGAGTAGGGGATATTTCTCAAATCCACCTCCCTAAGAATTTGGAGGCTGGGGTTTTCAAGGATAGTTTAGTGGTCAGGAGGCTAGGGAATGGGGAATGCTTATTCACTGGGTCAGGGATGATATAATGGAGTGTTGAAACTGTCTTTATGTGCTGAGTCAGTTCATGATGGGGATCACAGGACCAGTTGAGTCAGTTTTTGGTATGAGTCACTTGTTCAGGTGTGCTAGTTGGTCCACTAGAATGCAAGATCTGAAAAATATCCCAAACACAAGTGTTAGGTTTCATAATCGTGATGTTATCTACAGGGACAATTGAGGAAGTTACAAACCTTGTGACCACTGGCTATGCAACTCCTGAGTAGTAAGCAATTATAAAAAGACAAGTTAGAAAACAATGACTAGCTGTTATTTAATTATTCCTATTAGGAGAATTTAGGCCCCAGCCATAATTCTTATCTTGTGGTTTTTCATTCATCTTACAAAGGTAGTTTCAGTCCCCGAATAAGGAGGACCTTAATTTGGGGAAGAGACTATTATCATCCTTGCTTCAAAGTTAACTTATAAACTAAATTCCTTCCACAGTTAGCTTGGCCTATGCCCAGAAATGAGCAAGACTAGTTATCCTGTGAGGTTAGAAGCAACATGGGTCAGTTATGTTAGATTTATCTCACTGCTATAATTTTTGCAAAGGCAGTTTCAGAGCCTCCCCAAAATAAATTTTCCATTGACAGCCCCTGTCCCCTGCCCCCAGAGGAGTTTCCTATTTGGGAGAAGACTGCTAGAAAGTACAATTTCAGCTGTTATTAACCTACAAAACCAAATGGAACCTTCCATTTTTTTATTGAAACTCTAAACCTGCTCCACACTCCACATGCATCACCCACACATGTTTACTTCTGACTATTTAATGTATTACTCATTACTGAATACTTCCATGTGCACATGTAAATAAAACTTGTCTTTTCTCCTGTTAATCTTTTCTATTATCAGTTAATTTACAGGCTCTAGATCAGTTGGCCCTAAGGTGGTAGAGGAATAGTCTTCCTCCCAAAGCACACAGTTCAGGGTCAAGGTGGAGCAGTTGCAGTAAACTCAGGGAGATTTTCATAGAACAGAGTCTATGCAAGTCACCCTAAATTTATGTCAGAAACACAATTTTTTCAATCTTGTTAAGTAAAATCTTGTATTTTTAACTGCCCTTCAAAATCACTACCTTTTATGTAAAAACTTTTTGTTGGGATATTTAATTTGGTGCCTTTATATCTTTTGGTCTCACTCAGTTTATCCTTTGGCCTTTTCTCTGTACAGTCCCACAACTGAAAGTAATTCATTCAGAAGGGTGAGTTTAAGCTCCAACCTTGCATAAGGTAAGCTTTATTCCTATTTGGGTTGACAATCTTAAGGAAATCCTCAGGCTTCTTCATTCCCTGTCTTCTCACAGCACTTAGTGTTTGCATCATGGTTTTTGTTTGTTTGTTTGTTTGTTTGTTTGTTTTTTATCCTTGATTCTGTTCTATTATTTATTTTTCTTTATTTGTTTATGTAGTCCAATTTTATTTTAACTTTGGTGTTTCTTCAAAGCATCAATCTCCATGAAATCATCATGCTGCTTCTTCCTCTCTGTCCCTTCTTCCTCTCTGTCCCTTCTTCCTCTCTGCCTCCTCTCCCCTTTCTCAATCCTCCCCTGCCTCTCAAAATAACTAAAATGTATTCCTGTTAACCATGCAGTCAAACTCATAATACCTCCTAAAAGGAGGTGTTATTATTCTGATATTTATTATATATTAAGAAACTTAGTCTCAAAATGTAAGTAAACTGCATACAGTTCTAGATAGTTAATCATGGAGTAAACTATGTTAACCCAAGCTGACCTAATGTAAATTTTATTCTCTTTGTAGCAAGCCACTATTTTGACCCATATTTAATGAGGGATTAAAAATAGAAAAAAAATCAAATTTCAAACAAACCAGGGCTTTTGATAGTAAAGAGCTGACTTTTGTTAAAATATTTTTTTTCAATAATATTTGTTAAAATATGGTAAAGCAAACTTTAGAACTATCAGGTCTTTCAGTGGGGACAGAAATCAGGATCAACTGTGAATACAGTATGTGCAAGTTGGAATTTATAGCCAAGGAGTGGAGGTCAGTAGATGGAAATTTATAGCCAGTGCGGAGGTCGGAAGATGGAAACTTACTAAGAGGGTACGTCGGGGGAGGCGGCATTCTGGATAAGCTCAGCTAAATGGATTCTTGCTGAAGACAGGCCAGGGTGGATAGACATTACCTGGGAAAGGGTGGAGAATGAGTAAAACCGCCTTTGCAAATTTATAATTGAGGAAATTATGTCAGTGAAAGAGATCAGACCTAACTGATCCCTTCTTCCTTCTGACCTCTAAACTGTCTTTGTTCATTCCTAGGTGTAGGCTGAACTAGCCTTGGGAAGAAATTTAGCTTATAGTTTAAATCCTGAAACAAGATAGATAATAGCCCTTTCCCAAAAAACCCCTTCTTGCCTGGGGACCAGTTAGCCTTTGTAGGACTAACAAATTAGCTACAAGACTAGATATCACTGTTTAGGAGTGCAGACTCTGGCTGCAAGAGTCTGAATCTCCCCAAATTGCTCCTGGGAATAACATCACTATTGTAAAACCTAAGATCAGTATTTGAGGTATTTTGCAGATCTTGCATTCTCATACAGCAGATGACATCACCCAGAACTGGCTCAACCAGTCCTGTGATCCCACCCAGGAACAGAAGTCAGCAAGAAGAACTCACTTCAACTCCCTATGATTTCATTTTCAACGTGACCCATCAGTACACGCCATTTTCTGAGCCGATACCCACCAAATTATCCTTAAAATCTCTGATCCTTGAATGTTCAGAGAGACTGATTTGAGTAATAATAAACCTGTGGTCTGCCACACAGCCAACGCTGCATGAATTACTCTTTCTCCATTGCAATTCCCCTGTCTTGATAAATTGGTTCTGTCTAGGCAGAGGGCAAGGTGAACTCATTGGGTGGTTACATGAAGAACCCAATAATATATTTAGGGTGATCAGATGTCCAGGGTGAGGAGTTCTTGCTAAACTGATTTAGCAGGCTTCTTTGCTAAAACTGGATTTTACAAGAAAGTGCACAGATTGTCCTAGAAGAAGATTCAAAAGCATGACTAAAATGTGACCAAGCAAAGAATCTTTGTCCACATACACTTATATTTTAAGTCACACAAAAATCTCAGCTATAAACATTCTCATTTTAGAAAATAAGAAAGATATGTTAAATTTAAAGTTTGTTTATATGATCATGTGGGGGGGAAAATGATGCTTAATTTTTTAGAGCATGCTCTAACAGTTTATCTGATTTTGATTCTGATTCTACAGGGGTTCTATGCCTTTCATTGCCTTGAAGCTATTTTCCAACTCTGGTAATTGTAAAGAATTGAAGAAAATGTGAAAGAGGCTAATCTATTGACATGCAAATACATTCAGTCTGGTTGAATTTTCTTGACTGTCCTCCCCAACTCCTGGAATAGCAAGTTTTGTATTCATTTGCAAATGTATTTTAGTATTTCTGATCTATAAATATGTCTCTTCTTAGGTTTCTCCTTTTAGTTAAATTTTACATAGTATAGATTCCTTCGTTAATGAGCTATATAAAATCCTGAACAGGTGTTACATTTATTCAAGAATTATTATCTTTCCCCTTTTAAAAATTATTCTGTAACAATAAGTTTATAAAGTGATAATCAAATGCTTGTATAGTGATAAAATTAGAAGCAGTCTGAGAAGATAATTTATTATTTAATTGATTTATTTAGATTAATAAACTGAGACACACTGAAATTGAGTTGTCCGTATTTCCATAGCCAGTTAGTACCATAGCTGGGACTAAATGAAGATCCCTGGACACCAAGTCCAGTGTTTTTCCTTCAATTGTAACAAACTGTTTTATTATGAAATAATTCCTTTAGTAGATCTGCTTTGAGGAAAAAAATGAAAAAGTAAAGATAAACTGTCAATTCCTGAACTAAATAAGTACATTAATATAAAGTAGAAAATATTCCATTTTTAATTAGTTGTTTCTGTTTTTTTCAGTTAATTTTCAGGAATATCTCCTGGAAAGAACCAACAGTTACAAAGTGATTTGCATCATTGATTATAGTTTTATAAAGAATATGATTACATATAAGAAGATATACTTTATTAATTCTATTAAAAAATATTGTACAAGAGGAGAAAACCTAACAAAAAGACATGATAGTACTTTACTATTACTTGCAGCATCTGTTTATAATTCGCATAAATTATAGTGATGAATAATTTAGGCTAAGCAGGAAACTTAATCTGGGTTCATCCTGTTTCCTCTAGGTACTGTGTAATCTAAATAAGTTATGTAGAGAAAAAAGGCTTTCAGTGGAAAACTATCCATTATGTATAGCACACCCTTGAGGGGTATCAGATTCTAGCCCTATTCATAATCTTTGAGTGACATAACAAAGCTTTGCAAATTGCAGGAGTAACTGATAGATATGCAAATTCTGTCCACTTTGATAAGTATTTTAATTGACTCCCTTCATTGGAGGAAAACCAGTTTTGTCCCATTTGCAATTTGTTTCATAATTTTTTTTTTCCTATACATTTGTGCTGTTTTTACTTTTCCTTTAGACAGGCTATAACATCTACCCAGTTGTCTCATATCATATGAATAAATAAGTTATTTAACATGTGATCATTTTCATATCTCTGAGAGTTATGATTTTACCTTTTCCTAAAAATTATTTTTGATAGTTACTAAGTCTCTATAAGTTTAGTAAACTATTAAATTAGAAAAAGAATGTCTCTGACATATAATGTATGTTCTGGGCATATGTTTATATAATGTTAAACATTTCCCTCCCTTACAATAAATTGGATATGCTTAATTTTTACCTGCTAATATTATCATGAAATGACATTCATAAATGAGCACTAGATGACATGATTTTTAATTTCATTTAACCACATTGCCTCATAGCTCATCAATTTATCAAATTTGATTTTATATGTCATTCTTTTCCACTAGCTTTGAGCTATGGGTTATAAATTATCAGAGGACACTCTCTCCTTGATTATTGGAGTAGGTGATAAAATATAATGCCAGTAAAATCCACATTCTTTTAAGAAGCAAAAATGCTGAGAAAAAAGCTTTGCATAGTTATGTCTCAAGCTGCAGGCTATGGACCTCTGGGCATCATAGGCTAACAGCTCCAGGCTGTAAGCCAATTCCAAGGCATTGATCAGCTCTAGGAAGTGACAGTTGTTTTTAAATCACCTTAGTAATGTCAGGGTTTAGAACACCCTATCCCAAGGCATGGTGCCTTGGCATGCAGAGTTCTCTGAACTGAAGGAAATTGGAAGGGCCTGAGGAGCAAGTGTCTTCCTAAACTTCTCCCACCCTCCTTTCTCCCACTCCTCTTTCTGTTCCAAGAAGGCTGTAGAAACTAGAATTATTCTCCTCCACAGCAAGCCCTAAAACTGAAAACAGCCTCTGGTCTCCTCCTAAAACTGCCCCCACGGGGTTGACAAGAATTGCATTCTGAGTCCAGACAGAAATATAGTGATAAGTATATGATAGAGTTTGGATATTTGTCCTTACCCAAATTTCATATTGAAATGCAATCTCCAATACTGGAGGCGGGACCTCATGGGAGGTGTTTGGGTCATGGGGGCAAATCCCTTATGGCTTGGTGCTGTTCTCACAAAAGTAAGTTCTCATGAGAGTTGGTTAAGTGTGTGGCACTTCCCCACCCACTCTCTCTTGCTCTTGCTTCTGTCATGTGGGACTCCTGCTCCCACTTCAACTTCTGTCACTGTTGTAAACTTCCTGAGGGCTCCTCAGAAGCAGAGGTGGTGCCACGCTTCCTGTACAGCCTGTAGAACCAATTAAACAAATTAAATATCTTTTCCTATAAAATATCCTATCTCAAGGTATTTCTTAACAGCAATGCACGAAAGGCCTAACACAAGATGCACTAATGAGGCTGCAGGTGGGCCACTTCCTTGCTGCTAAAAGTCACACAGCCTTAGAGGCTGACTGTGCGAGTCCTCATTGTTCCTATAGACAGTATCTTTGACATTAGAATCACAAGCTTTTGATGAAGGATCACTGATGTTTTTCATTGCTTGTTTCTACTTCCAGCCACCTGTTTGAAGACCCTTACAGGATCAGCAGGAGAATACAGTTTCTTCATCTCTCTGTCCCATGACTTCACTGTGTACTCTTTAGACAATTAATGATGTTAACATTTCAACCCATTCCAAAACTCTTAACCCTAGCCCCAAATTCTTCAGAGAGATGGATTTGAGGTTTCCTCCCATCTCCTCATACAGTGACTTTATGATTAAACCTCTTTCTCTGTTGCAACCCAGTGTGCTTGCTGTATTCATGGGGAAATGAACATACGGTTATACTCCCTTTCCCTGCCAAGGTTCTCATGTGTCAGATATCCTGCTCCCCACACCTGGGGGAGGCCTGTCATACGAGGACACAGAAAAGCAACTGAGCAGGCCTGGCTGGATCCTCCTTCACCCAATTTATTACCATTAGATTATACATTTTGTCAAATTATGCTTCTCCACAACTATCCAGTTCTTTAATCAGAGTTAACACAATATAGTTTTCCCTGGTGCCGTGGGTCTTCGTCTCTGAAGGCTGCCATGTGGCATAAAACTTTGATAAACACATCTGCTTTTCTCTTGTCAATCTGTCTTTTGGTTATAGATATGGCAGCCAGGACTCTTGTGATTGTTGAAAAGATACTAGTTTTCTCCCCTACAGTAAGTTTTTCTTTATCAACACTTTGGCTTAATCGATTGCAGAAAGCAACAATACAAATTCACAGTGGCAACAACAATAAAATCACTTGCAATATCCCTTTCAGACTATGGAAAATTAGAATATTTTATACATTATTTTCTACTCTTGGTTCACATTCTTTTCAAAATGTGAATCACACTAACTCCATTGTGTTGCAGGGGCCAATGAGTGAGTTCCACTTGACCCTATGAAATTTCCTGGAAAAATCAATTAGCAAAAGGCAGACTAATTAGAAAGAAAGTACATGAATTTATTTAGTGTGTACACATGGAAATATTCAGAATGAAGACCCAAAGACACAAGAGAAATGTTCTACTTTTGTGCCTATGTTCAACAAAGTATAAACAGCTGTGTAGAAATGTGATTAGATGAAAAGGATATGATCTAATGCTGATAGACTGGGAGGGAAAACACAGAAAGGGTAGTCTATGGAGATTCTTCTTGCCCTTTTTGAGGAGCATTCATTCCATCTGGGCATGGGGCAGGACCGTCTCTGGAATAGGGGTCTTATGAACTACAGACAAAACAAATTAGGTTGGAAAATTCTTTGTGGCAAGTTTTTACAGAGATAAGACAGAAGAAAAGTTAGAGCAATCCATTTTAGCTTCCATGTCTGGCTTTGGGGAAAGGGGCTTCTGGTTTCTATGATTTGCCTTGGGGAAGGGATTCTAGTTTCTATAACACCTCAAAGGAGAATGGGACTGAGAAACATGAGAGCAAAAGAAGGTCAGAGAAAAACTTTTGCTTCTGAGGCTGCTGCTTAGGTCTTCATTTGTGATATTGTTATCTAAGCCCCAATAGTGTCATGAATATTTTCCTTGAAGCTTAGAAAATACTTTTTTAAGACTAGCTTCATTTTCATCATCATTCTATTTTGCTTAGCAATTGAAAACAAAAAAGTCCTTAAATAAAAGATGCGTTATAAGAAAAGATAATTATTTATTCAGAAATTTTGAGAACTTTTCCAGAAATCATTCTGAGTCTCAAGCAATAAACAGAGAAAAAAAACCTGAATTTTTACCAGCATCAAATATAGACATAGACCAATAATTACAATGAGGTATGAAGAGGAAGCTGTGACAGCAGTCAGGGAGGTGCTACTAGAAGAAGGTTGGGGTAGGTAACCCAAAGAGGAAGCCATCTGGGGAGTTTCTGAGGTTTGTGAAATGAGGAGATATTAAAGGGAGCAGGGGTGGATTTGCATTGGGAAAGTCTTATCAAGTGTGAGGGAATAGAATTTGGGGGTGGAAGAGAGGCATGTTGTAGTTTAGAATTAGCATAAGTCCCCCTAATAACATGTACACAGGATGCAGAAAGGTTTGAAAAAGCACTAAGCATTTTAGTTCATCAAACAGTTACATGTTGCTAGAGAATAAAATTCAAGGCTGGCCTGGTGATCAAGCTACAGAAATCATCAAGGAGCCAGTTCCAGATGCCTTCATCACTGTGACAAGGAGCAGAGATGAGTGGCTGCACCCTCAACAGCTCTTGTGAACAGAGAGTGCTTTGGTCACAGGAGGGCTACAGGCTGCTTGCCCCCAAGTAGGTGAGTGGTAAAAGAAGGCAGAGAGAGTAGTGAGAACGTCTTGCAGGAGGGCTGAAACCTGGGCAGTGAGGGTAAAATTTTAGAATTTAGGAGGTAGAACCAGCAGGACTTGAAAGTGTTTTGTTTGGATACTGATGATGTAGTGTTTGTGTGTGTGTGTGTGTGTGTGTGTGTGTGTATAAGAAGGCCCCCCAATTTCCTGAGACAGAAGATAGAAACAAAAGATATTTGAGGAGCCTGTGGAACATCCAAGTGGAAATGGCCCAAAAGGCCCTGGATCTAGAGTCTGAAGGCCACACCTGAGAGTGTAGCACGGGGAGTCATGGCAATATTGCCATTTATGAAAACTCAAAGATCCATTAAGATTATTCAGAGAAGGCTGAGTCTATCATCCTGAAGGAGGAACACAGTTTCCCAAATCTGTTGCCCAAAAGTTAGAACTTTTCCCCTTGGGTGCAATGTTACTGAAGCAAAAACGTGTGAAAATAAACTTCAATGGTTTAATAGAGTTTAACTTCCTATTTAGTAAAAACTTTGTTATTATTTTATCAAAAAATTCAAGATTAAATTCTTTATATTATAATAAAGGGTCATAATCCAGTTTGTAAGTAGTACACTTGCCAATTACAGTGAACATTAAATACTGGAAAATTTCGCTATTGTAGCTCCTTGAAAAGCTAGGGGCAGAGAAAAAAATCTTGTCCTTTTGGAGAGCTGTTAAACTTTTTCCAATGCTTCAAGTAGCTCCCTATGGAGATAGTTATTGGAATACCATAAAAATGTTCTGCGTGGAAAACTGTAATTTTCTCTGTGATTAGAAAAAAAAAATGGTGTGTGTGAAAATATTTCTCCTGCTATGATACACAGAATTATTTTATTTTTCTACTGATGGCAACCTAAACAATAATACCAGTAGGATGGAATGTCAATTCTAAATAGCTTTATTTTTTGTTGAGATGAGCATTACTAAATTATTCTTTCTTCGGAATTGAATCTGCATGAAAGACAGCCATTTGACAGTAAACACCTGTGTTCAATGATATGGTTGATTATAGTAAAAAATCCTGAAGAAGCCTTTTTTCCTTTAGCCTTTTATAGGATATACTGATTCATTATGTTCTCCTAAAAGTAAAAGCCTGTCTTGGTCGTAGTAGTTTACATTCACACCAACAGTGTAGACGTGTTCCCTTTTCACCACATCCACTTCAACATCTATGAGTTTTTTATTTTGTAATTATGGCTAGTCTTGCAGGAGTGAGGTGGTACTGCATTGTGGTTTTGATTTGCATCTCCCTCACAGTTAACGCTGTTGAGCATTTTTCATATACTTGTTAACCATGTGTATATCTTCTTTTGAGAATTGTCCATTTATGTCCTTGCCCCACTTTTTTGATAGAATTATTATTATTTTTTTCTTACTCATTTGTTTGAGTTCCTTGTCGATTCTGGATATTAGTCATTTGTCAGGTGCATAGTTTGTGAATATTTTCTCTCACTCAGTGGGTTGTCTGTTTTCTCTGCTGATTATTTCTTTGTCTTTTTTTTTTTTTTTTTTTTTGAGACGGGGTCTCACTCTGTCGCCCAGGCTGGAGTGCAGTGGCCAGATCTCAGCTCACTGCAAGCTCCGCCTCCCGGGTTTACGCCATTCTCCCGCCTCAGTCTCCCGAGTAGCTGAGACTACAGGTGCCCGCCACCACAGCCGGCTAGTTTTTTTTTTTTTTTTTTTTGTATTTTTTTTAGTAGAGACGGGGTTTCACCGTGTTAGCCAGGATGGTATCAAACTCCTGACCTCGTGATCCGCCCGTCTCGGCCTCCCAAAGTGCTGGGATTATAGGCTTGAGCCACTGCGACCAGCCAGCTGATTATTTCTTCTGGAAAGCATAATGGAGATTCCTTAAGGAACTGAAAATAGAACTACCTTTTGATCCAACAATCATATTACTGGGTATCTACCCAGAGGAAAAGAAATCATTATATGAAAAAGACACCGGCACATGCATGTTTATAGCAGCACAACTTACAATTTCAAAAATATGGAACCAGCCTAAATGCCCACAAACCAGTGAGTGGATAGAGAAAATGTGGTTTATGGAATACTACTCGGCCATAGAAAGGAATGAAGCAATGGCATTTACAGCAACCTGAATAGAGTTGGAGACCATTATTTTAAGTGAAGTAACTCAAGACTGGAAAACTAAACATCATATGTTCTCATTTATAAGTGGGAGCTAAGTTATGAAGATGTAAAGTCATAAGAATGATACAATGGACTCTGGGGGCTCAAAGGGAAGCATGGGGGGGGTAAGGGATAAAAGACTACACACTGGGTACAGTGTATACTGCTCAGGTGATGGGTGCACCAAAATCTCATAAATCACAACAAAAAACATATCTATGTAAGCAAACACCACCTGTTCCCCCAAAACTATTGAAATCAATTTGAGAAACCTGTTTGGCATAAACTAAGAAGCTCTTATAGGCTGTGTGCACAAGTCTCACCTACCTACACACAGAAATTTCATATAAATCTGCTATCCTGAAGCCTGTGAGACTCTATCTATTGAGTCTTTTTATATAAAAACAGAAACACAAGTGTTACTCTCTCTCTTCAATAAAAATATATTGATTGATGAATTTTAAGCAAAAAGGAAGAATAGGAGGCCCCAGACTTCATTCCCAAGATATGCAGACTTAACAGCAATATATGTTCTGAAAATCCTTCATGAGAATTCCAGAAAACAATATAGCAGTTGAAGTATCTTAGGCAAGTTTAAAGACAAGAACAGCTGCGTTGAAACAGGTAAGAAGAGTCATTGCATTGTACCTGTGATATCCCCTGCCTGAAGTTACCACAGCTAGGAGCAATCAGTAGAAAACACGCAACTCCAAACTTCTGCCTCACGAAGGAAAGAGAAAATTGGAACAAAACATCCAGCATTTTGGCTTTTCAGGAGGCTGCCTAAGGACCTGTGCTGGTCTCACTTCAGTTGGAGTGCTGATGAGGAACCAGCATATTTTGGAAACCTGAAATCACTGAAAACAAAGGAGAACTGAGTGACTTTTTATAACACCATAGAACCTGCAGTACCAAAGACAGATATTAGAGGGAGGAAGAAATTATGAGGTCCTGAAAAAAAAAAAAAAAAAAAAAAAACTGGCAAACCTCTAATTGGGAAATTACACACATAAGCTCATAGGCGATGCATCCCCCTTAAATGTTTGATAGGCCACCAGAATGTCTAGCCATGCTGACAGATGAAGGTTTTTCCCTGAATAAAGTCTGTAAAGACTAGGAGGGGAGGCATTTTTTGAAATGACAAAAATCTGAGATAAAAATAAATTACAAAAGAAACAGGTAAAAAAAAAAAAAAAAAAGGTCCAATCAAAGGAAAAAAATAAATCTAGAAAATAATCACAAAATATTATATAAAGATAAAATTATGTTTTAAAAATGAAGTCAAAATAAAAAGCTTTCCAAAAAAAAAAAAAAAATCAAGAACATTCAGCATTACTGGTCCTTTCTCATGAGAAGTGTGCAAGGAAGTCGTTCAAGTTGAACTAAAAAAACCCTACTTGTCAACAGAGAAGCTTACTTAAATATAAAGCTTTCTGATAAAGGTAAATATATAGACAAATACAGAATTCTATAATACTGTAATGGTGATATGTAAATCACTTCTAGTTTTCATATATAATGGAAAAGATAAATGCATAAAAAAACCATAAGGCTACGTAAATAGATAGAAAAAGTAAAAAAAAAAAAAGAAAGGTGTAATTTTAAGATCAATAACTTAAAGCAAGGGAGAAAAAAAGAACAAACAAACCAAAAATTATACAACAAATAATTTTTAAATGGCAATAATAAGTCCTTCCCTATGAGCAATTATTTTATATATAAGTATACTCTTCAATCAAAAACATAAAATGAGTGGATTAAAATCAAGGTCCAACTGTATGCTGTATGCAAGAGACTTGCTTATGATTTAAACACACAAATAGGCTGAAAGAGAAAGGATGAGAAAAAACATTATATGTGTAAATGATAACCCAAGAAAGTAGGACTGGTCATTCTTATATCAGACCAAATAGACTTTAAGGCAAAAACTGTTACAAGAGATAAAGAACAATATTATACAATGGTAAAAGGGTCAACCCACTAGGAAGATATAATGATTATAAATATATATGCACTTAACATTGGAGCACCACATACATGAAGCAAACATTGAAAGAATTGAAGGAAAAACCAGATATAACATAATAATTGTAGGAGATCTTCAAACTCACTTTTAAATAATAAAACAACTGGACAGAAGATCCACAAGGAAACAAAGACTTCAGCAACACTATAGATCATTTGGACCTAAGAGATATATCCAGAACACTTCATCCAACAATAGCAGAGCACATTTTTCTCAAGAGCACGTAAAAAATTCTTGAGACTGTATCACATGTTAGGCCACAAAATAAGTCTTTAAAAAATTAGGAAGATTAAAATTATATCAAATATCTTTTCCAAACATAGTGAAATAAAACTAAAACTCATTGGCAAAAGAACTAAAAATTCACAAATATTTGGAAATTAAACAACAGCATATGGGTCAGAGAGGAAATCACAAATGTGAGACAAGCGAAAATTCAAACACAATATACGATACCTTATGGACTACAGCAAAACACATGCTAAGAGGAAAATTTAGAATGGTAAACATCTACACTAAAAAAATTTAAAAAGTCTCAAATCAACAATCTAACTTTACACCTCAAGAAGCTAGGAAAAAGAAACAAACTAAATTCAATGTTAACAGAAGGAAGGGAATAGTAAAGATTAAAACAGATATAGATGAAATAGAATATATAAAGAATAAAAAATATTAAAGAAAATGGGGATTTTTGTAAAGTTTAAAATAAAATTTGCAAACCTTTAGCTAGAAAGAGGGACAGAAGTTTTGGAACTTATTAAAATTGATGCCCCAGAAGCTAAAAGGATAATAAAAGATCAATATGGACAATTATATGATAATTATTTGGGATAATCTGAAATAAGTGGATAAACTTTTAGAAACATACAACCTACAAGGATTGAATCATAAAGGAGATTAAATCAGTAATCAACAACTTCCCCAAAATGAAAAATCTAGAACCAACTGGAGAATTGTACCAAACATTTAAAGAATCATATGTGCCAATGTTTTTTAAACTCTTCTAAAAAATAGAATAAGAAGAAACACTTCCTAACTCATTTTGTGAGGACAACATTACCCTGCTATCAAAACCATGCAAAAGTACTACAAATAAAGTACAGGCCAACATTTCTCATTAATTTTGATTTAAAAATTCTCAACAAAAGGCTAGCAAACTGATAATGTTTTGATGCTGTGTCCCCACCCAAATTTTAGAGCAACTTGTAATCCCCATGTGTCAATCGAGGGACCTGTAATCCCCATGTGTTGAGAGAGGGAGGTGATTGGATCATGGGGGTGGTTTCCCCCATGCTGTTCCTGTGATAGTAAGTAAATTCTCATGAGACCTGATGGTTTTATAAATATTTGACAGTTCCTCCTTCACATGTTGTCTCTCTCCTGATGCCTTTTAAAGACGGTGCCTGCTTCGCCTTCCACCATGATTGTTTCTTGAGGCCTACCCTGCCATGTGGAACTATGAGTCAATTAAACCTCCACTGTTTATAAGCTAGCCACCCTTGAGTAGTGTATTTACAACAGTGTGAAAATGCACTAGTGCACAAACCAAATTCAACAGAACATTAAAAGGATAACACATCATGACCAAGTGAAATTTAGTTTGGAAATGTAAGGATAGTGAAACATATTAAATCAACATAACATACTGCAAAACAGAATGGTGAACAAAACCCACATGATTATGTCATTGATCTAGAAACAGTACTTGATAAAGTTCAACATAGTTTCATCATAAAAACACTCAAAAAACTAAAAATAGAAAGAAATTACCTCAACATATTAAAGATCATATATGAAAAAGTTTAAAGCTAGTATAATAGTCAAAGGTGAAAAACTAAAAGTGTTTTTTCTAAGGTCAGGAACAAGGCAAGTATGCCACTCTCACCATTTCTGTTTAGTATGGCACTAGAAGTCCTAGCCAGAACAATTAGTCAAGAAAAAGAAATAGAAGACATCCAAATTGGAAAGAAAGAAGCAAAAGTATCATTGGTTGCAGATGACATGATCTTATTTTTAGGAAACACTAAAGAGTCCACAAAAGAACATTTAGAACTAATAAATTCAGCTGCATTGCAGGATACATAATCAGCATGCAAAAATCAGCTACATTCTATACATTAACAATCAACAATCCTAAAAGGAGATTAAGAAAACAGTCTCATGTACAATAGCATATAAAAGAAAAAAAACACTTAAGAATAAGCTTAAACAAAGAGACAAAAATATGTATAATGAAAACTACAAAATATTAATGAAAGAAACGTAATATGAGACAAGTAAATGCAAAGACGTCCCATGCTCATGGATTGGAAGAATTAATATAGTTAAAATGTCAATATGACCAAAAGTGAACTTCATAGTCAATGCAATCTTTGTCAAATCCTAGTGGCAATTTTTGCAAAAATACAAAAAAAAGTTCTAAAATTTATATGGAATATCAAAGAATACCACATAGCCAAAACAATCTTGAAAAGAAAAGAAAAACTAGAGATCTCAAACACCCAGATTTTGAAGCGTATTACAAAGCTGCAGAAATAAAACATATGATACTGGCATTAAAACAGGCATATACACTCTTAGATATATGGTCAAATGATCTCAGCCAAAGATGCCAACACTACACAAGACAGTATCTTTCATAAATGGCTTTGGGAAAACTGGATATCCGCATATGAAAGAAAGAAGTTAGACCTTTCCTTTTACTATAAAAAAATTATTCAAAATGGATTAAAGACCTAAATATAAAGTCTAAAAATATAGAACACTTGATGAATAAATATGGAAAAAACATAGATGACATTGTGTACTATATTTTGGGTATTATTTCTTTCTTGGATATGACACCAATGTCATGGGCAATAAAATGAAATGTAGAGAAGTGTAACTATATCAAAGTTAACATGCCTGTGCAGCAAAGGAAACAATCAGCAAAGTGAAAAGGCAACCTACAAAGTGGGAGAATGTATTTGCAAATCATATATCTAATAAGAGGTTAATGTTCAGATTGTATAATTTGATTTGTACAATCAAACAGCCAAAGTTGATGTAAAAATGGGCAAAGGACTTGAACAACCATTTCTCCAACGAAGATGCACAAAAAACATATAGAAAGATGCTCAACATCACTAGTCATCAGGGAAATGCAAACTAAAACTCCAATGGGATACCTCTGTACACCCATTAGAATTGCTATTTTTGTATAAACAGAAAACAAATGCTGACAAAGATGTGGAGAAATTGCAACCCTGGTGCATTTTATGTGAATGCATCATATGTAAATGTACAATGTAATGTAATGTAAATGTAAAATATAAACTTGTTCAGAAACTATAGAAAACAGCATATAAGTCCTCAGAAAGCTAAAAATTGAACTACCAGCAAATAAAAATTGAACTCCTGGATACAGCAGGATCTAGCAACCCCACTTTTGGGTATATATCCAAAAGAATTGAGAACCGGATCTCAAGGAGTTATTTGCACACCCACTGTAACATTATTCACAATAGCTAATAGTCGAAAGTAACTAAAATGCTCATCGACACATGAATAGAAAAAGGAAATGTGGTATACACATACAACAGAATTTTGCCATTTGTGACATCACGATTAAAACTAGAGGAAATTTTCCAAGTGAAATTAGCCAGACAAAAATACAAATGCTGCATGATTCTACTTATCTGACATATCTAATTTAGTTAAACTATTAGAAACTGTTCTGGGAAATGCCTTCTGGATTTAGGCAATAGCTCTGAACTTCTCTCCTTCAATCTTATTTCTCAGCTATTTCCTGAAGCCCTGGGACAGCTCTCCTTCTCCACATGTGTCTGGACACCATTGTATGCTTCTGCTTCAGCTCTCATTCAGCTCTGGGGACTCCATACTTGCCCTCAGTGCGACATCTTGTTCCACACCAGAGTATACAGATCCCTCTTCTGGATGCGTGTCCTGATGGCTGATGGACACTTGTCCCAGTGTAGAGATAAGCTTCTTAGTTTCACATGGGCAGGGACTGCAATTAAAAATTTGCTAGAAGAAATAAAAGAGCAGGGCTGGGCATTGTGACTCAAGCCTGTAATCCCAGCACTTTGGGAGGTCGAAGTGAATGGGTCCTCTGAGGTCAGGAGTTTGAGAACAGCCTGACCAACAAGGCCAAACCCAGTCTCTACTAAAAATACAAAAAAAAAATTAGCCAGGTGTGGTGGTAGGCACCTGTAATCAGAGCTACTCGGGAGGCTAAGGCAGGAGAATTGCTTTAACCTGGGAGATGGAGGTTGCAGTGAGCAGAGATTGTGCCACTGCATTCCAGCCTGGGCGACAGAGCAAGAAGCTGTCAGAAAGAAAGGGAAGGAAGGAAGGAAGGAAGGAAAGAAGGAAGGAAGGAAGGAAGGAAGGAAGGAAGGAAGGAAGGAAGGTAGGAAGGAAGGAAGGAAGGAAGGAAGGAAAGGAAAAAAAAGAAAAAGAAAAAAGAAAGAGCAGGGAGGAGAGGAGTTGGCTTTTAAAAGGAGACTAAGACTAAGATCTGGAATGAAGAATAAATGGCAGTCAATTAGGGGAAATCAATGTGAGTAAAAGTACTGGAAAAATAAACAGTTAGTATAGCATGGAGGATGATAGATGAATATTTCTGCTGGAGGTTTTTTTGGAGATAGGATCTTTACAGAGGTAATCAAGTTAAAATTACACATCAGAGTGATCTCTTATCCAATATGACTGGGATCTTATAAAAGGGGAAATCTGAACAGAAACGGCACATAGAAGAAAGAGGCCACATGAAAGAGGATTAGAGTGAGGTGTCTATAACCCAAGGAAGAGCAACGACCACCAGCAGACCTCTGTGCCTCCACCAGACCTTTGTGCCTCCACCAGGCCTCTGTGCCTCCACCAGACCTCTGTGCCTCCACCAGGCCTCTGTGCCTCCACCAGACCTCTGTGCCTCCACCAGAGGCAAGGAGGAGGCACAGAATTCAGGAGGAGCACAGGCCTGCGGATACATTAATTTTAGACTTTGAGTGCCCAGAACTGTAAACCAATAATTTCTTGTTTTTATAAGCCACCCAGTTTGTGGTACTTTGTTACCGCAGCCCTAAGAAATTAATACAGAATGTTAACCTACATAACATTTCATCTCCAAGGTTTTTTAAAATCGCAAAATGAAAATAAAATAAGTTATATTCATTATTTAAAAGGGTTGTTTGGATCATCAAATGAGACAATATGTGTCAAAGTGAGTGTGTGTTTGCCCATGTGCGTATGTGCATTTTAGTGTAAGTATAAGACAATATGTGCCCAAATGTGCATGTATATGTTTATATACATATAAATATACCTTATACAAGAACAAGTGTTTTGTGTTTGCATATATGTGTATATAAGTATTTTAATATAGACAGTACCTGGGGAAATTTTTGGTGGTGGTTCCTGGAAGGCAGAAACAGGATTTTCTTTATTTTTATATCCTCATTGCACCTCATTTGGGTGTTTTATTCAAGTGAAAATTGGGGTGTATGCCTGGTACATTTTGGTTGAATTATACCCACAATATTAGGTATCCATAAACACATAAATATTATAAAAATATTTTTTTCCTCAGAATTAATGCTAAAGGTGTAACAGATTTAGAGCCAGGAAGAGCGTGTGTCAGATTAGAAGTTCTCATGAGTATGCCAATCCATAGGTAAGAACACTTAATTTACATTGGGGTTGGAAGTGTGGATTTTCACACCTCTTTAGGTCTGAATTTGGAAATCGCTTTATCTTTTTTTTCATCCTATTGCACCATATATTTCTGCTAATGGCACACTGCTGTTCTAAGAGTCCTTGAAGCACATTGGAATTTTAGGTGAGTTGTCTGTAATTTATAAAATAGTAGTTTGCTAATTTGCAGGTAAAGTTGTTCATGACTTCTGCAAAATAAATGTCTTCTTTTTAGTTATAAGATTAGAACAAAATCATACACATAATTAGAATTTCTTTTTAAGTGATGATCTTATATTAGTGTACCCATGGTTACTCTTTGGAGTTTAAAAAATATTATGCAAGAATTAACTATTATGATTACATTTGTTATTTATTTGGTTTTGGGTACATTTTTTATCAAACTGGAGTTTAAGGATTTTTTTTTCTTGCTGAAATTAGCACGATAACAACAATATAGAAGCTACTTAATGGCAAGGAGAAATAAAAGGATGTGCTGTAATTTATTTTTTTAGCTCTTTGTGTAAATTTAATAAGAAGGAAATGAGTGATCTTTAGCATATAAACTACTGTTTTTGTTGTTTTTAACATAGTATTAAAAAACAATACTTTTTAGGCTATAATTAAAGTTGCCCTTAACTGTAGTAAAATATATATACAAGTGACATATGTGTGTTATGTATTATAACTGTTTTATTCTATTAAATTATTTAGTCTTAATTACTCTGTGAATCAAAATAAGGTTTAAAAAGTAAGAGATCAATGCAAGTGCAAGGAAAACAAAATGCAAGCAATGTTCATCTCTCTTCATACAGTTCCATAGCAGGATATACAACAGTAACTGCAGCTGTAAATTATAAATAATATACTATATATTCAAGAGGCATAATGCATTCCTCTATTCTTAAATAAAGTGCCTTTCTCTTCATTATGTTTTATGAGTGAAGGCATCTCTTTTTACTGCAAAAAAAAAAAAAAAAAAACCTGAAAATAAATTGCTGATTACTATTCAAGTAATGATATGTCCATTTGAGGAAATTTGTGAGAAACTGACAAAACAGCTATAAAAGTGTAGCTGCACTGTCAAAACCAGTATTTATACTTTTATACTTTGTTTTCATGTATGGCAGTGAATCACCTCCTTGACTTTCTGATAGCTAATCCAGTAAATTGTTGCATTAAAAAATGTCTACGATAGTTATAGACTGCTTGGTGACCTTCCTCATTAATTTCTGTGTTTGTAAAAGCCTTACATTTTCATGCTTTGAGCCTTAGAATCAGATGCTTCCTCTAAAAGCATAAATAGAAATGTCACCAAATTCCTTATACTGAGATAGATGAGTAAAATTATAAATTATATGTTACTAAATATTTTAAAAACTGATCAAGTGTTCTTTTAAATCACAATAAATGTATTTCTCCTTATCTTTTGACTTTCAAGATATTTTTGGTTCACAAGAAATTCTTCGAAATTTTTGAGTGAATTTTAACATCCAGATCAATTTATAATGACTACCCAAAACGATAAAAGGTAGTTTGTGCATATTAACTTTAACTGGACCAGTATCATTTGTGTCTGATTTATCCATTTTCACTAACTGTACAAATCAAGAAAAGTACTGAATGCCCATTTCGTTATATAAGAATGAAACACAATGATTTTTTTCTTGAAATTCATTCTTTAGAACAAAATAAACTTCCGACATGAGAATTATGATTCAAAGTGCCTGGAAAGATGGTCAGATGGATGTAATTGAAAGGAGATTAAACATAATGTTATGGAAAGTGTCAAAATATTAACACTATTTATTTGATTGTAAAGCTGCCACCTCTAAAGATGTGTTACAGTTATGACTCAATAGATTTTCATTTTAATACATTTTTAAATGCACGTTTTCTTAGTGTTTCTTTATCCTTTGTGTCTCGTTTGAATTGAATCCCACAACTCATGATGGGATTTTTTCAGTAAGAGCAAGCTTTTTCACCTTAAGGTTTCAATAGTCATCCTAGCAAACTAACTTTATATGTTCCCAGTGAGAATCCCGTTTGTACTGAAATGACAAAAGTGAGATGCCTTTTAACATAACTATTTGAACAATTTAGCTCTGAGTTACTTTTGGCCTCAATAGCTGCTTTAATATAAATTGCAATCACAGTCATGAGAGATAAGATTGCAAAACAGTTTGATCTGTAAGGGATAGTTGCTTTAGATACACATAATCTGGATTCTTTATCCATATGTATTAGTTTCTCTTATTTTTATAAATCATTGAAACATTATTTTGCTTTTATGATAATATATGCATCTTGCATAGCAGCTAGTTAACCAATAATCCGATTTTACTCATTTATATGGATAATTTGAACTTTCTGAAACAGGAATGCCTTAATATTCCTTATTTCCTAATTTACACATGGTCACTGTTCTGTCAGCATTTCTACCCTTAACAGCTATACTAATTCTATATGTGTGTATAAGTTAAATGTAATTGCATAGACCCATAAATGGCCAGTTTCTCTTGGCTTCACCCATTTGTGGGTAGAATTGTATTTGTGTTACAAATAATCACTCAAATCTCACTGAGTTTTGCTCCCACATGCACTCAAGACTCCAAAATATTCCTCTAACTTTTCAGCAACACCTGCATGTAGAGGCGAGACCTCTGTAAAAGGCCCCAAACCCTGCTAGACTCAGGCTCCAATTTGCCCACTTCCGGGGGCAGAGCTGCCACTTCCAAGAGGTGCTCCTGCTCCCAAGGGGCAGTGGTTGTGTTCCTGGGCATCCCATCCTCTCTCATCAATTTTCTGTTTTTGAGCTCTACGACCTCTGGCAGACACCCCTGCCAAGCCCTGCTGAGGGAGGCTGCTTAGTCATGCCCAAGGAGCTATCAGTGCAGTGGTTCCTGAGAAGCAGAGTGCTGTGCTGTTTCCACTGCTTTAGTACCTGCATGGAGATGGTGTTGTGTGCCTTCATGAAACAGCATTTGCATCATGTTCCATAGTGTCTTTCTTTGGCAGTACCCAGAGTTACAGCATGGCTCTGCTATCAGCTGTACTGAGCCCCTCTCTCTCTGGCCTCAGTCCCTTATAGGTTATAAATTTCTTGTGTGTCTTCCTGGTGAGTTTCCTGGAAGGCCCATTCACACTGAAACCTAAGTTTAAGCATGCTAGGGCCTACCAAACGCCTATCTGTATATATTTAAAGACAGTCTAACTGAGTTTTGCTTTTTCTCTTTTCACTATGATTCTCAATCTCTTCTGTCCTCTTCTTGGAAAAAAAAGAAAGCAAAGAAAGACAAGCATTCGTTGCAGTGAAATACAAAACTCAGAATATTATAACTTACTCTGAGCAACTTCAAACACAGCACAGTGTTCTGAGGACTCTACTCTAAGTATCTTGCATTGCCGCTTAGCCACCAGGTTAATCCATATCATTGTTATTTGATTGGAAATCTTGAGTTGAGCTCATAGACTCCAGTAAGACAAGTACAGAGAAATCAGTATGAAAAATATTCTGAGAATATCTTGTTTTTATTAGTCTAAGTAACCATATTTCCTATAAAAATATAACACATTCAAAAACTCTATGGCTCTTGTTGAATCATTATACATTCACTCATTGTTGTGCATCAGACAAAACATTCTTGGACATGCCGCAGTCACAGGTAGTTACAAACCCTCAGCTGCTTAACAAATGAGGGCCATGTCTCACTCAGACTGTATGTGGGGCTGGCAGAGATTTCACCTTCTGAAATACCACCAATCATTATGGAGGCAAGAACAGAGATTTAGCAAATCATGCAATAGGCCATAAAACATGGCAAGCAGGGCGTGGGGAAGTATCAAAATACTACAGTATTAATGAGCAAACCAGTGACTTCCACAGTTTGCCATTTTGGTCATCAGATACATTTAGAGCACCTTAACCCTCATCATCAATCAATTCTCACACTCTTGTGAGTCCCATATACTGCTTTATAGACAAGGAATGTGGTTAATTGGCTTGTCCAAAGTGTGAGATAAAGACTACACAGAGAGAAAAGCAAAGCATATTGATTCAGAGCTTGCTATAGCCAGGGAGGCAGGTACCCTCATAGCTTTGGCAAAGCAGTCAGGTGCTTGAGAAAACTTTACAGTGGGGAGAAAGGAGAGTTTCAAGTGTTCCCTGAGTGGAGGCTGTTAAGCCTGGGGAAGTTGGAGGTGGCTAACTAGAAGAGAGACATACCATGTGCTTGGTTAGCAAAGCAGCTGTGGCTTCCTTTGGTTGATGCTAAGTTTAAAGACGTGGCAAAAAATAGGAAAGGTAGAAGACATCACTCAAGTCCTGACCATGCTGGGCTTATTGCTCACAGGTTGTCGTTGGGCTTCCTGGACTGGCTACAGCAGAGGTTGTGGGTCTGAATCTGTTGTAATATATGCCCTGATCCTGATCCATTTTTATGTTCATTCTCTCAATGCCTTTCACTCATTTTCATGAGTCATGGGCCAAAGCAAGTCATATGTCCTTGAATCATTTAACGGTGGAGGAAAACTTAAGTGTTAACTCACGACTCCCATAGCCATTGATTAAGATTCAAGAATAGTTTTTAAAAGCACAATATATCTTTACATAAATTTCATAACAAGAGACAGTTCTAGCACTTGCATATGAACTTATATTGATCTATTTCTTGGCACAGACAGATGTTTTTATCCCTCATCTACATTTTTTTGATACACAGATAAATTTTCATTTCATACTCAACAGTTAGTATCTAACCTTCTTTGTAAACAAAAATCCATGACTCTTCTACATGCTAAAATATATATGTATATATTTTAGTGTATTTATATATGTATACGTATTTATATATGCAATTATATATGCACACATCCATATACATACAGTATATAATTAGATCAAAGACAGTTTATCTTTTTTTAATAATCATTCATCCCATCATTTTTGCTCTAGAGTTTAGACCATTAGGTATATCATCTGAAATACAATTTATAAACAAAGAATATTCTATTCATAACTAATAGGTATTTTAGCATAAGGCAAAAGTTGTCTTTCATAACATAAACTTATTGTCTTCATTAAAAAAGCCCAAAGATATAGTGTATGATTTTTTCTTTTATATAAAATTGATAAAACAAAATATTTGCTTGTAATTTTTACTGAGGGTTGACAATTTTCCCTTTCATACTATATAATTTATATAATTTGATACAAATCAGCAAGCAAATAGTAAATGTCCTCCTAAGTAGACTGGGTACAATGGCTCACACTTGTAATCCCAGTATTTCAGGAGAAGGAGGTGGGAAATTTGCTTGAGGCTGTTGGTTAGAAAACAGTCTGGGCAACATAGAGAGACGCCACCCTTATAAGAAAAAAAAAAGATTATCATAAGTAAATAACACAAATGAAAAAGAAATCTTAATTTTAAGAAAGTTGCCAAAATATAAAATAAAGATGCAGTTACTTTCTATGAAACAGTAATATTCACAGGTTACTGATAACACATCTCTAATGCTATTTCTATACCCATTGTCCCCCATGGATACACAATCTGTTCCCTCTCAAATCCTTTAGACATCAAGCACCATGTAGTCCCACTGTTCCCATGATACTGGTCTACTGACTATAGGTGCCCATGCTGCCCACCATACTTTTCATATTGAAGGACTCTCCTCTTAGCTACACGCAGCCATCTTCTTCTGGTGCCAAACTCTGTGTGCTGTGGTGCCACAACTATATCTCCCCACGTAGGAGACTTAGTATGATTATTTCTGATCCTTTCTCTCTGTAGTCATTCTCTTCTTGGAGAAGTACAACTATTTCCATGTTTTTGACTCTAACCTCTAAACTCATGTTTCTAAACTCTAATCGCATAAGGAGCACCTGGGTAATTGCTCAGAATACACATACTTTTTTCAGAGATGCTAATTGGGTAAGCCTTGTCAGATGGCTCTACATTTGCATTAGGCACCCAAGTGCAAGCTGGCACCCGTGTCTCCTGATTTAGACTCAGCACCCGTAGCACACTGGGTATGTTTATGTGGGTATTTAATAAGCCAATCAAATGAAGCAAGTGCAAAAGAGAACTCCTTTATATGATCAGGATGAATCACCCCCCACACTCTGGTCTTTTTTTCCCTCTCTAAACTCATCCATACCTTTTTTCCATCCCTTCACTATCTTCCACATGCCATGGTCTTTATCTGTGTTCCTCACATACAGCAACTCTTTTCAAGCACAGGACTCTCACTGGAATTTTTTTTCCATTGGAACATCCTTTCACTGGGGATTTATCTGGTTCTTCTCCAGTGGCTCTTTCTCAGAGGCCTTTTCTGCTCATTCTCTCTAATTAACCTCCCATTCCACCCATGCCGACCACCAGACATTGCTATCTCTTCATACTAGCACTTCATTTGTGCTCACAGTCTGCACTGACTTCTTCGCTTGCTTGTTTACTTATTTACTGTCTTTGCACTGGTGATAGCATACAGGCACTTGATAGCAGGGATCTTGTTGTGCTTTCTCTCTACTGTGTACCTAGTGCATTCAACACAGAGAAGGTGTGCAGTCAGTAATGTTTGAAGGACAGGTGAAAAGGAAAGAAAGAGAGACAGGAAGAAAAGGAGGAAGGGAAGGGAAGGGAAGGGAAGGGAGAAAGGGAAGGAAGGAAGAGGAAGGAAAGAAGGAAGATGGAGGGAGGAAGGGAGACATCTTGAATATACAACCAATTGTTGAGGTGTGTCTTATATTTTAGCATTCCTCATGTCCCTTTCCTTCTTCATTTTTTTCCATGTGAGTTTTATTCAGTCCCTTAACAGCTTAAAGTTATATAGCTAAGTAATTTGGTCAGATATTGATCCTTTCTTGTGGTCTATGCAGTAATAGATGAAAAGAAATGGAAAGGCTTTTCCTCCAAATAACATGTCTTTAATTTAGAATGCTGAGCTTCCTTGCCAAGGGTATGAGGTAAAATTAGTAACTATTCCTTAATTACATCTTTCCTGAGTGTAACCTCCATAGAGAGTTTGGTCAAGCAAGCTTGACATTTCATTTCAATCTGATAGAGGAAAATAAAGCCAAATTTAACTAACATAACAATATGACAGTTCTTATCCTTGAGTATCATAGAGGAAATATACATCCATTACCCTGTGCAACCAATTAACTTTTAGAAGATATCTTTGCTTCTAGCAATCACATATACTGTACAACTAACAAAACGAGTACATTACTTGCAGTCTCCAGGGCTTTTCCAGGAATAGGAAATGCCACAATATATTGGTGAGGCTGCTCTGCACAGGAATCTGAGGTTCACAAGGGAAAGGTAGAACTGGGAGGATTTGGGAGACCCAAGGCAAGGTACTGTTTATTTTACTGCCTCAGTTCCTTCATTTCTAAAATTGAAATAAAATACTACTTATCTCATAAGATTATTATAGTAATTTAATGAGTTAACTTATGAAAAACCTTTAGGAAGTGCTCATTACCCATTGTTTACTATACCTCAATTTAGAGTTACTAATTTTATATATCTGGCTTTAACCATATTTATTTTAAGATTTTTCTAATTACTTATACAACATTAATCATTTTGTCTTTGTTTTACTTGTTATACTACATCATGTTTCATTTTAAATAGAAATTATTATGATGATTACATGTACAGTGGCAATTTTATATTAATAACAAGTCATTCTTTCTAATAAGTTTCATAAAGTCTTTTTATTAAACAAGTCATAATGTGTTAGTGCATATTCAGGCTTCATATTTTTCATAATTTTAGCCTTATTATGTTGTCATTTTTATTGAATCTATAGTAACATTGTCTTTCATTCATTATGGAGATAAATTGACTCCTGTCTTTTATATAAATCAACTTAACTACTCATTACATCACTTTCATCTACCTTTTCATCAAAGGATTGCATTTTATTATATTGACTTTATTGATTTCCTCTACAGTTTATTTTAAATTTCATTGGTTTTAGCTTCTATTTGAATCATGGTTTTGCTCCTACTTGCTTTGGATTACTTTTTTATATCTTAGTTCTTTAGATGGTGCAATAGATCTTTCAACTGGTTTGGGACATTTTTCTTTTTTATAATAAACATTTAACAATCTAAAATTTAGTCTAAGCACTATTTAGCCATTTAGCCACACCCCCGTCTATTTATGTATTATGTTGTTATCTTTTCATTGTTATATTTTTCAAATAATTTTGTAGTTTCCCTATCATTTTATCTGTGACCCATGATGCATGTACATGTATTTGTTTAGCAATATGTTGTTTGATCTCCAAATATAAGGGGATTTTCAGATCTGTTACTGTTACTAATTTATAATTTAACTCACTTTTCAGAAAATACATTCTGTTTGATTATAATTGTATTAAACATTGAGACTGTTTCATGGCCAAATATAACATCTATGCTGGTAATCTTTCACTGTAGTTAAAAGGAATATAAACTGTTTCTTTCGAGTTGCGTGCGCTATCAATGTCAATTAGCTTGAGTTATATTGTTCTAGTTTCCTGTATTCTTTCTTAATTTCTGTCTACTTATTTCATCAATTAGAAGTTTTGAAATCTTCAACTAAAATTGTAGTGATTTCTATTTCTTCTTTCAGTTTTGTGAGTTTTTGCTTTTTTCAAGTTTCTGTTAATAGATATCCCATATATAAGATTGTCACATTTTCTTAATTAACACTTTCCTTCATCATTGTAAAATATCCCCTTTTATCTTTATATCTTGTTTTGAAGTTTGCTTTTATGGATGTTAATGTAGTAGCTTGAGCTCTCTTATGGTTAGTGTTTTCATGGTATGTCCTTTGTATGCTTTCAGTTTTAAGCTATTTCCACCATGTTGAAATAGCATTTCCTCAGACAAGAAACATTTTGGTGGCAATTCTTTAAAGTTGAGTATGATAATCTCTATCTTTCTAATTGCAGTTTTTAGATTGTTTACATATACTTGTTTATACTGTTTAAGTTTCCTGTTTGTAATTTGTTTTCTATTTGCATCATTTATACTTTTTTTCTTTTAGTACCCTTTTGGATGAAATAAGTACTTTTAGTATTTTATTTCATCTCCACTTCAAATTACTGAGTAAACGTTTCTGGTTTATTACTGGTTGCTCTAGGGTTTATAATATGAATCTGTAACTTGTCACTAACTGTCAAATCATGTTATGCCACTTCACACGTAAGAGCCTTAAAAAAGTGTATTTCATCTCTCCTCTCTTCATTCTTACTATTATTTTTATCTACTTTACTTCAATATATTTTATTAATACCACAATATGATGACGAATTTGTGCTTCAGTTATTTATCTTTTAAAGAAATCTTTGGAAATGTGTTAAATGGCATTTAGTGATATATGTCCCTTTTCAGCACTCTTAATTCTTTTCTAAATTAAAATACCAATTTGGTATCATTTTATTCAGTATAATGAACTTCCTTTAACATTTTTTTGTTATAACTCATGTCTGCTCTTAAAATTTTTCCTAGCTTGTTCATCTGAAAATGTCTTTATTTTGCCTTCATCTATTTAAAATAGGATATAGAATTTTCAGTCGACAATTGACATAATCAATAAGTTTCCACTCCAAATTTAAAATCAAAGTTGTGTGCCATCATTCATTTTGCTATACCCTGACTTGCCCGATTGCCAAATAATAAGGAGCAAAAAGTCATATATGGATTATGCATGAGTGGGTTACAATAAATTATAACAGAAAATACATGTTAAGCACGAGTAAGTTAAAAGTATTGCTGTATGAATAGAAAGAAAATCTTGTTTTGGGGGAATTTATTTACTATGGTATAAAGTTTGGGAACAATTTAAATACTTTCCATTGATTCATATCTTTTGGTCATTATAATCCACAGTTAATACACCCATCCACACACCCACAGCCTCCCTGTTCCACAAACACTACTTGTCTACATGCAAGCATACAGGTGATCAACCATACTTCTCCGTTCTAAGTAATATACTATTTATTTTTAATCAATCTCTATTAAATGAATTTCAATATCTTATGTTGAAGATGTAAAGTTTTAAAACTCCAACTTACCTTTTTTTAAGAAAAGTTTGGACTAATAATAATACTTGAGAGATCATCACTCCTTGCCAGACTGGAAATAAAAATATGTCTTACAAACCAGTAAAATAAATATTGAAACTTCAAGATTTTCGTTTTTCCTGGTGAAGGTCCTCTTTTAGTATTTCTTTAAAAGTTCTGATCTGAACTGGAATGCCTTCCCATCCCCAAAGAAACCCACCTTATTCCTACCATTAATCGCTAGCAGTAGCTAAAATAAAAAGGAGTAAGTAGGGTCAAGTTTTTTGGACACAATTTGGTAACTAATTTACTCCCTTGGGAAAATCAGCCTCCTTTTTCATTTTAATATTCAGAATTTTCCCTTTCTTATTCACAGTGCTGAAAGTCAGCCTTCTTCTCTTGTCAAATAAAGATGTAGAAAGTTCTACTTTAAAGCCTTATATACATTCCTAAAAAATGCCAAAAATTTCCACAAAAATCACACACTAAAAATAATAAGGTTTGTGAGAAAACTAGGGTTGGATAAAAACAGTGAAAATCCCTTTGGAGTTCCAGTAAGACAATAATAATCTTAAAAATGCTAGCACAGTTATATAGAGAAAGACAACTGTATCCAGAATTATCATTTTTCAATATTTTCAACACCTTTTGGGGGCTCATGTTTTCTCCTTTGGGATATAGGCTTTGAAGAAATTCTCTATGAACTGAAACCATTTTATCAAACTTAAAATTGTAAGTTGTGCTGAGCTATATTCATTAACCATTATTATTAATACATGGTGCAATGTATTTGCAGCATCTTAATCTTCACTTGTCACTTTTCTGTATAACTTGACAGTGAAAGATGTAGATGTTTTCCAAAGACACTAAATCAAACAGTTATTACACCAAAGTAAGGCATTTCCCAGGCTTATCAGGGTCCGTTTCAAAATCTGCAGCCAGGAAACACAAACTGACCTTGGTATATTGGTAAAGCTTTTTCTTAATTGTGTGACAGTTTTCCCCTTTCCACTTCAAAATGTTAGCGTTGTCTGAAAAAACATGAGTCCTTACTCTTTTCCTTTTTGTTGATACTACTTCTGTATTTACTCATCCCTAATGAGCTAATTCTGAGTGCAGCAGAACAAACTCTATGAAGTATGCACAGATATATTTTCAAGAAAATGAAAGCTATAAGGCAAGTATCTTACTCTCATGCTCTTTTGCCTATAAGAGGAAGGGACAAGCTCAGCCAGCCAGTGCCAAGCTCTTTTTGAGACTTTCTATCAAGTCTAGATGTTCACAGTGATGCAACATCGTCGGGTAGTACAGAGAAAGAAGGGCCCTTGGCCCACTATGCAGTGACCCCAGGGGTCCTATTCTTACTATTCCTGGTTTCAGTTGTTGGAGTCAACTTTCCTACGCTTCTTGACCTCCTTAATATTTTCTGTCCTTTGTCTATTCCCTCCTGTTCCTTTTTCTTTTCCTTCTTTCCTTTATTTCTTTCTAATAAGCCTTAAACTGAAACAAGCAAATAAACAAGACGAACAAAGGAATGGTTCAATAACTCAATTAGTTCTAAAATTATTGCAAATGTTAAAAACTTCTATAATTTGGTGGGTCCCTTAAATCACACTGTCTGTCCTAGCAAGATACCAAATGTAAAAATATATGTATCTAATTATAAATGATCCTGAGTTCTCTGTAATTCGCAAGGACTGATCATTCTCCTAGTATAACACCAGACAACTAACTTATCAACAACAATTTTATTTTTCAGTTTTGAATTTTTATGTTTCACATATTAAAATATTTCATAAATTGTGCAGATGTTTTTCTTG
Organism: Theropithecus gelada; assembly: GCF_003255815.1. Classification (NCBI taxonomy): domain Eukaryota; kingdom Metazoa; phylum Chordata; class Mammalia; order Primates; family Cercopithecidae; genus Theropithecus; species Theropithecus gelada. The sequence continues at coordinate 51,913,696 of NC_037676.1, forward strand.
AATGAGTACATTGTTTTTCCGCCCAGAGGAAATGTGGTCATTATCATTTAGTATAGAACTAATCCAAATATATATGTATAACAATGGGAAACTATGGGTATTTATTATTTGAGATATATTCAAAAAGTTTTTAAGTTCCTTCATAAATTTGAAAAAGAAAATATCTAGCACTTGTATAGATTCCTGGACAATTTCTATTGTTTCCTCTGTTTCATATCTGAAATGGAATCAGGATGGGTAAGATTTGCTAACTGAGTTTTAACCTACTAAATCACACTTTTGTAAGAGCAAAGTATTTATAATGTTCTAAGAAGCATGCTACTATTCCATAAGGTCCCCTTTCCTATCATGTTAAAAGAACTTCTTAGCAGCAAAGGGAACTTATTTCGTATTCTGATATTTTCTTCCTTCTTTGTCTCCATAGTGTTTTGACACATTATGTTTCCTTAGTCCCCTTGGTAGCTAAAGATAGCTCTGCTTTCCAAAGCAATAGAATGTGGAATTACTTTAAACTTCATGCTCTCAGCTTTTTATATTTTCTACAAGGGAGCTTTATTGTTGGGGAAATAAAACAATCTGCCTTCACAGCCTCTTTCTCCTCTACTTCAGATCCAAATTTTCCAAACACAGGACTTTCTTACACATCAATCAATATAATATGAGGATGTTATTGAGTATGAATAATGAACTGGAGTGGAGTGGATGAACTGGATTATAATCTGACCAGAAGATGTATTTGTCATAGGAATATGAACAGCCCTATCCTGGGATGAAATGATATTTCCTATTTAGGTAAAGATATCTTAGAATGTAGGATGCTTTACAAAATCCTAGCGACAAGATTTCTACATTATGGAAGAAATGGTATGCTCTGTATTTTCACTAAAGATCGAATTGTCAGTTCAATTTTTACTAGAAAAATAAAATTTTGTTTTCAAACATAAGTTTCGCTACCATTTGGCCACTGAACTTTATCGTCTCAGTGGTGAGCTAGTTTATTTGTTCGTATGTTTTCCATTTCCTTCATGTGACCAATATTGCATCTCTAAGATGCCATGGCTGTAATTTGTGAGAAGCAGGAAAGGCATGGAGAGGTAGAGAACTGTTCTATATCTTATAGAATTTTCTGCACTCTTTGATTTTCAACGATATACAAGAATGGATTTGATTAAAATTAATTTTACATATTTTTCTATTATTAGTATATGATAAAACAGTTGCATCTGTTAACTGAAGAAATAAATTATTCATAAAATGTAGTTAATATATAATTGGTTAAATATTTAGAAACATATAGTTAGAGTCTTGTCTTGTGTCACCAAAATAATTTCCAACTGTAATAAAGATTTATATATAAAAATTAAACCATAAAATATGAAAGAGTACATTTAAGGAAGGGATTTTTTTCTATATGATACTTAAGGTGAAAATGAAAAGAAAGGATCAACAGAATTAAGCACATAATAATTTAAAAGTCTATGTACTACAAATAGAGCATAAATAAAGTCCAGACTAAATGAAAAACTATAAAAATACTTGAATACCATAAGATAAAAATTACTAGCTTTTCCAAGAATGAGTATTTTTAAAAAACCACTAAGAAAAGTTGAGGACTATAGTGGAAATTGAGTGAAATTTATGAAGAGCTAATTTATAGAATAATAAATTCAATTGCTGGTAAATATATGGAGAAAATTTCTCTAGCAAAAAATTCAAAATGTGATAAATATATAGCACATATTTATCTATTGGGACAAAGTGCAACCATGTAAAACCAGTGAGTTTGTATTGCTATCTCATAGCTAGTGTTCCAAGGTAAAAGCTAGTGGATCTTTGTGTGTGTGTGTGTGTGTGTGTGTGTGTGTATGTATAAATGTCTATTTGTGTTTATTCATATGCACATTTATTAAGTTATATACTGTGTCTACCAAATTGGCTTATAAATTAAAAAGTGCTCATAAATTAAGTAAATCCAAGCAATTTTCAAGTTCACCTGACTTAAGTAAATCTTTACTAAAGAAGCTGGCTTTAAAATTATTGGTAAAATAAAAATAAAATGTCTTCAGAATTGTCAGCATACATTTTTGTCTGGATTTTACATTGTCTTTGACAGATATTTTGAGATGTCAGTGTTTGGCATAGAAGGTTATAAAGCTATTAACTCAGCCAAAATAAAATGATCTTGGTTTGTGTGCCTTCTTTGAAAAATGAGACTAAGTTAATGTTGTTAGCTGAACTTTCTGAGTTATTGACAAAAATACCTATGTGTTTAACTCTGAAGCTGTTTTCTTTAAGTGAGCATCTGTTGTTTTCTTTGCTGGCCATTAAAAAATGGTTATTTTAAAAGTGGTTAACAAGGATATAACTAGTTTCATAGTGTCTAATATCTCAGTTTATAGAAGTTATCTAGACACGTTGTTAAAAATGAAAGAATTGAGTACATATAAATGAGATAAATGTTTTAGGTCAACTTTTTGACTAACTTAAAATATTAAAATTATTTTTTATGTTCATTAAATATCTGGGTCATTTACAACTGAGAAAGGGTTATAATATGGGGAAGTGTTTCTAAAAATTGTGGAATTGTTCTTATCTATAAAATGCTTTTATCTGATAGTTTAGGATTTCCTGTTTTTTAGGGTTTCACTGAAGTTTTAGGTTACTAAGGATAAGAATTCAACACATAATTCTGTATACAAAATGTGCCAAAAAGTTTGTGTTGTTAGTGAGAAAAATAATACCTTTGTCTAATTCAGAATTATTTAAAAGTTAGTTCAAATTATAGATATAAAAAGGTCATTTATAAAAGAATGTAGTAAAGAACCAGTAAGCAGGGGAGAAAGATGTGGAAAAAGTTATATATATGATTATTTGTTTTTGGTAAGGAAGCAAAAGCTTCTTCTTTGGGAAGAAGCAAGAAGGAAGGAGAAGGAGAAGTAGAAGGAGGTGATGGAGGAGGAGAAGGAGGAGGAGGGGGAGGGCAAGTGGAGGAGAAGGAGAAGGAGAGGGAAAGGGAGAAGGAGAAGGAGAAGGAGAAGGAGAAGGAGAAGGAGAAGGAGAAGGAGAAGGAGAAGGAGAAAATCTGGCACTGAATGGAAAACCCAGGCATGCTGTGGATGGTCTGTATAAGTCATATGGAGGTTTTCCTGTTCCTTTGCACAAACAGAGAGAATAAAAAGTTGATAGTGTTTAGATAATAAAATATTCTTTAAAACCTGATAAGAGAATTGGAGAAATTTGGCTAATTAACATTTTCATAGTTAAAGCTCTTAGTCTTGATTAAAGCAAAATAAGAAATATTGTAAAGAAATGCATTGGCAGTTTGGCAATTTTTATTTATTTGTTTGTTTGTTTATTTATTTATTTATTTTTGGAGACAGGCTCTTGCTCTATCACCCAGGCTGGAGTGCAGTGGTGCGATCTTGGCTCACTGCAACTTCTGCCTCCCAGGTTCAAGCGATTCTCTCGCCTCAGCCTCCTGGGTAGCATGCTACCATGCCTCCTGGAATTGTAGGAGCATGCTACCATGCCTGGCTAATTTTTATATTTTTTAGTAGAGATGGGGTTTTGCCACATTGACCAGGTTGGGGTTGGTGGCATTTTTTTTTTAGTATAGTTAAGAATGAAGCTGGATTTAGTGTACATGCTTGCATTGCTTCACACTACGTATGCTATTTTGCATGGATAGTGCTGACACTAGAGTCCTTACTGGTCATGTACCTAGAGTGAATTTCTGGATTGCACAGGATATATGGTGATACTGGTGGGCTTAAGGATATTGAATTGTGTATCAGGAATAAAATATTCATTATATGGGGTTTGTAGGCTCTAGGTAACACTTTAGCCTCTAAGGTAAACTGAGAAATTTAGGACTGGTTTCCTGTTTTTTTGTTTTTGCTTCTAATTTTCATTTGTTTGCTGTTTCTTCTCCTTTGGGTTTTACTTGTGTATGCATATATATAAAACCATATATAAAACTATAGATATTTTTTACCTTCTGATTGAAGGCTTTTGTTTACTTATGTGAATATTTTGTTTCTTATGCATTTCTAGCAAGTCATCATCTGTTCTATTTATCTGGAATTCCTAGGCTGCCTTTGGTGAGGCCTGCAGGAATTGATGGAGCACACCAGCCACTTGGAATTTGGTTGGTTTTGCTTGCCTCTACGATCTAGACAACTAAATAAGTAAAAGACGTATTTTTATGCATTCTGAACAGAAATAGTACATTATATATTTTGTTGTTTGGAGAGGTGGATGAGAGCAAAAGTGTTTGAGTGGTGTTTGTTTCCAGGGTGACTCAATTGAATCAATAATTTGGATTGGTTTCAGATCTTTTCCTTTGAGGAAAAAAATTGTGATATGAGTATAGTTTTAATGTTCAGGAAAGATTGGCTTTGTCCTTAAGGAAATTATATTGATTAGAATTCCTTTAAAACTAATTTAAAGTGACACTCATTTGGATTAAGTAGTAATATAAAAAAGGGTGAGACTTTCTAGTGATTTTTTATCTCAAGCCATTTATCACTGATGGGTCTTCATGTTGTACTTAAAATATTTGCAGCTGTTGCACTGGTTTGAAGATTTTGGTGATGAGAGTTACCTAATTGAGGTAGAAGAACAGGGTCTGGGGGCAGGGAACCTAAGGACTTCCTAGAACCAAATCAAATAAAAAAACTCCAACTTCCTATGATCAAGTAAATAACTTTGTAACTCTACTTCAGCTGTTAACAGGAAATATCCTCTTCATTTGCACAGAGTGTATGTCAAGTAAATGAATTTATAACTTTACTTCAGCCTCTTCATTTACATAGGGCATACACCAGGTAACCAGTGGGAAACATCTAGAGGATATTTAAACCCGAGACAGTTTTGTAACAGGGCTTTTGAGCTGCTTGCTCGGGCCTGTTCCCCCCATGTGGAGTGTCCTTTAGTTTTTGATAAAGCTCTGCTTTTGCCGCTTCCTTTTTTCCTTGCTTTGTTTGTGCTTTTTGTCCAACTTTTTGTTCAAAGTACCAAGAACCTGTACACACTCCACTGGTAGCATAATCGGTTGTCAGTACTATATCTAGAAAGCAATCTTGGAAATATGTGATGATGCTCTTTAAAAATAGCTGAAAGGAAATTATCATTTGCTTATTCTTACTTTGTTCTTATTTGATCATATAGTATTTAAGTGAGAGGAGGGTATTTCTCATTGAATTTCCAAATCTGGTATTTGCAATTGTCATTGTTTAATGATGGACAAAAAAGTTAGTTGTCTTACTCTGGTAAGTTTGGCATAGGACCTATCACATTTTTGATGCATTCGGTCATAATTCTCTCACTAGAATTCTAGTAATTAGATATATGCAAAGAATACCTAACTACTTTAATAGTGGTTTGAAGTACTGCAGGCAGTAATTCCCAAACACCAAATCATAGTGTTTTAATTTGTAACATGTTAGAGAAAATGATAAGATTTTCTGTAGTATAAATACCCTATTAACTAAGGCTTATGCTGTTAAGTTACAGGGCTTTGACTTTTGGGTCTAAAGAAAGCACCAACCCCTGATACATTTTGAGCATTGACACCAGTTGAAGCATCATCACTAGACTTGGGAGAAGGTGACAATCAAAATGAATTGCTTTTGTGAGACATGGGGCCAGGAATTAAAACTATATAATCCTTTAAGACCAGAGACTATTGCGGAAGAGATGGTGCCTGCAAAAATTATAAGGGCCGATCCTGCGGGATAAGATTAGTTCAGAGTTTTTCTACAAATTAAACATTAATATCAAAGGCATCCTGATACAAGGCCAGCATCTGGGCCCATGTGTTGGAATAACAGGATTTTCTTGAAGTATTGATTTGCTATTTAATAGAAAATTGGAAAACATTATAAAAAGTTTTTGGAAATCTTATGGTCAAAGTGATTAAAAGTAGGTAGATTTGTTTATGAGGTTTTCTTAAAATTAACTTTCACATTTATAATACACCACGTAAAGGCAAGCTTTTTCTCTTTTGAACAAAATGTTTGTGTCATGTTGAGAGAAAATATTTTGTTTACCTTCTGAGCAAACTGCAGGGAGAAGATGGAGGAAGGAGAGACAGATATAGTGGGCCTCATGCTGTCTGTATTAGGTCTTATTGTTTGGGAAACTTAGTCTCCTCTTTATCAAAAGGTAAAGGTTTTTGTTTTATCGTTATGGATAAATGAATGACTAGTGAATCACTAGGTGACCAGTGATCCTACTTTATGATATGAAGTTTCTTAAAACTTTGATATTTGACAGACTCTCAACAAAATTCTAAGTTCTAAATTTAGTCTTTTTGATCTTAAACTTGCTTTTTTGATATTAGGTCCCCTGAAATCCAAGAGAGACATATTATGCTTATTAGGTTTATTTGTTATGTTAATGGGAATATTGTCAAATCTGAGGTGGTGCTTAGCTTCCTTTGGATTATATTTATACTATGTGGTCCAGGATAGTATGACATTCCTAAAATTCTTAATATATGTTGTAATTATTATGTTAAATTGTTGTATGTGACATACATAATCAAATTTTCTTGTCAATTGTGTCTTTAACTATGGCTGTGTTAAGACTTTTGTCATCCACAATTGATGTTTTGCCTTGATCCTTCTCAGAAAAAATGACTTATAATTAGCTACAGTCCAGGGCTTGCTTCTTTGGAGGAGTTCATGAAAAGGACTATTGAATGCAGGTTTCTGATAACTTTGGAGATAGTGCCCTTGGTTGGAGAGAAAATTTGCAGGGCTCTAATTGAAAGACTGCTGTGTTCATAAAGATTACTAACCCAATATGAAGCAGAGAAGGTGTTGACATGCATGGACTGAGCTAATGGAGAGCAGAAATAATTTTTTATGGTGTTTTGGTTTGAAATATTGTGGATTATTTTTGTTTTGCTTTTCAGAGTCTGGAGAGTTTTTGCCTTCTGAGCTACTAATATTCTTGAAATATACTTTGCGTATATTGAGTGGAGTATACTTTTGCAAACAGAATTTGAGTCATTTCTTGGTCTGCCTAATTTCTCCAGAATTTGTAAGCTATTTTTGAATATTCATAATTAATGGCAAGGTGCTTGTTTGCATACATTTAATAACCACAAGTTTTCTTTTGTAATGGGATGCAATTGAAGGAATCGGGTATTTTCTCAGGGCTCTGACTGAAATGGCCATATGAGAGGTTCCAGTAAAGCCAGTTTAGGAGAGCCTATGTGGACAATAATTCTTGCTGCACTTCATGTGGGAAATCAGGCCAGGTATATGGGACTGAAGCATATTTTGCAGGGAGATTGGTCCTACTCTGATTTGTCTTTGGAAGTGGGGGACTGGAGAGAGAAATATTGTATGTCAGAAGAAAACTCCCTATAAGAGTAACCTTTGATTCCTAGGTGGCTTCATGGTCACCCATAGTATGGAGCTGACTATAACACCCCTCTTCATCATGAAGCAGCCAGAAAGACTGACAACCTTTCATGATTGAGGAATTTATAAACAGAAAGGGGGAACTGAAACCAACCCAGTAATCCCATAGATCATTCTTTTGGATGAACATAGAAACTCACCTTTCTGGTTTTAAGGCATGAAACTTGTATTTGTTTTATCTGAGTTCCTTCCTCAGAAAAGGACTTTCAGGCTCTCAAAAAATATATCAAAAAACTGAAACTCACCAGATTACCACATCCTGACAATGAGGCTCCGAATTTCTCATTCATCATGATTGCTTCTCTCCTTAGTTCCTGTTTTTTTTTTTTTTTTTTTTTTACACATTGTTACATTTTGTCCCTGCTATATAAGCCTCTAATTAGAAGTCAGAGAGATTAACTTGAGACTGAGTTTCCATTTCCTTGGCTCCAGCACTCATTGAAAGCCTTCTTCTTTGGCAGTACTTATTGTCTCAGTGATTGGCTTTCTGTGCAACAAGCAGCAGGACCTAGACCAAAGTCCTGGTGTTTCAGTAACAAGGTTAGCATCAGTGTCCTACTACCTAGATTAAGAAAGACTGCAATATCAGTATCTTGGATTCTCTGTTGTACCCCACAGTCATAGCTTCTTCTGCTCCCTCAGGATTAATCAACTTTTTAAGTTTTGTGTAATGACAATCTCTTTATAAAAATAGTTCTATTTCCAATATATGTACATCCATATAATATATCATTTAGTTTCTATTATTTTTAACAATTTTTGTATTCTAAATATCTTCTTTCAGTTGCTACTTTCTCTTATTGTAAAGTTTTTGAAATGTGTCGATGTTGTTACATGTAGTTGCAACAACTACTTGCAGTTCATTAATTTGTGAGAATATGTAGTACTCCCTAATATGAATGCACCAAAATATATGTGTACATTTTACTCCTATTAAAAGTTCAGCTAGTTTATTCTCTTTTAAATGTTTCTATGAGTGAAACAGAGGAGGGACCCACTTTTAGAGGCTTCTTGGACCCCCTAAACATGGAAATAAATGAAAATTTAAGTTTCTTCAAGGAAAATTCCAGGCACCTAGCTAGCCCTGAAATGTAAATAAGCAACTTAATAAGCAAGAAGTTAATAGTAGCTTAAAACAATAGCCAAGGAAGTTACAGTCAGGAGGTGTTTGGGTCTCTATAGAAACTAAATGTAACATCTTAAAAAATGTTCCTGACTTCTTTATCTGAAACCCCAAGCCCCACTGAACAGATTCCATGGCAGTACACTTCAGATAATGGGAACTGAAGACTAAGCTCTTACCACCATTCCTTGTTCTAAATTTCCTCCTGTGGTGTCTGGATGGAGTCACATGCAGAAACCAGAGCTAACAGTCTTTTCTGCTGGCCCAAAATTTTTAAACAAAGCTTCTCTTCCTTAGCCAATTGCAAATAAAAAATTTTTGAACCTCCCCATGAATCCTGGTTCAAGATATCCTGCCCTTTTAGGCTGAAACAAATGTGTAAACTTCATGTATTGATTTATGATTTTGCCTACAGGCAAAATCTTCTGCTTTCCTGAAATTTACTCCTGCTTTTAAAAAGTCTTACTCGAAAGCCATTGAGGAGGTCAGAGTTTAACCATAGTTGCCTGGGTCCCTTTGCTTGATGCCTTGCAAATAAATGCTTTCCTTTCTCCTGCTATAAAACCTTGGTGTGGATATCTGGTTTTACTGTGCTGGGCAAGTAGATCATAGTTTGGTTCTATAACATGAACAGTCCTATATTTTGCCACTTAATGCTACATATGCAAAAGTTTCTTTAAGCTAATATCAAAGAGCAAAATGGCTAGGCCAAAAAAAATTTGCACATTTTAATTTTCATAGGAAATGCCAATTTTTTTTCAAAGCTGTTTTGATTTATACTTTTTTTTTTTTTTTTTTTTGAGACAGAGTCTCACCCTGTTGCCCAGGTTGGAGTTCAGTGGCCCGATCTTGGCTCACAGGAAGTTCTGCCTCCCAGGTTCACGACATTCTCCTGCCTCAGCCTCCGGAGTAGCTGGAATGACAGGCACCCACCACCATGCCCAGCGAATTTTTTTATTTTTATTTTTTTATAAAGACGAGGTTTCACTGTGTTAGCCAGGATGGTCTCTATCTCCTGACCTCGTGATCCTCCCGCCTCGGCCTCCCTAACTGCTGGGATTACAGGCGTGAGCCATGGTGCCTGGCCGTGATTTATACTTTTATCAGCCATGGCTGAGTTGCTGTTGCCTCACATGTTAATGTACATTTGGCTTAATCTGATTTATCTTTTCACCAATTAGGTGGATATGCAATGGCATCTCATTTTGATGCTAATTTACATTTTTGTGATTATGAGGCAGGAGAATAGGGTCAGGGGGCAGGAAACTTAAGGCTAATTCATGCTGAGTCAAGGAAAAACACCATCTGGGGGAAGCAGGAAGTCTAAGGTCAATTGTTGCTGACTTCTCAAAGGTGACTCAAAAGAAAAACACTTGTGTATGGGGGCAGGGACCCCAAGGCCAATTAACACAAACTTTCTAAAGCTACTCCAAAGGAGAAACCCCATTTCTCCATGCTGAGTAATAAAGGATCACAGGCTACTCTCCCTAAACCCTCTCCCTTCCACCAGGTCTCAGATGGAAAGGGAGAGTGCCCTGGATTGGCTGTGGGCCAAGCAGGGACCATCCATCCCTTCATCTGCATTGGCCGCTAATTCACCTCAGCCCTTAATTAGCCATGAAACAAATCCTTCGTCTAGATAAGGGATAACCGATAGAAATCTCAAATGAAGTACTTAAAGTCCAGAAAACCTTGTAACTGGGCCATTGAGCTGCTTGCCCTGGGCCCATTCACACCCTATGGAGTGCTTTCTTGCTTTTATAAATCCTTGCTTTCACTGCTTCATTCCTGTGTTTTATTCCTTTGTTACTCTGTATATTTTGTCCAATTTGTTCAACATTCCAGGGACTCGAACAGTTCACACTCAAGGCCTGCCTTCCAGTAACAATTATTAACTATATATGTATCTTTATATAATTTTGAGCCACTTATGTTTGCTCTTCTGTGAAATGTCTGCTTGTGTCTTTGCTCATTTTTTGTTTTTAGGCAGATGGGGGAGGACCGAGAGTTTGTCTTTTATCTGCTTCTCAGTTGCCTTCAGCTCAAAATAATTCTCATCCCAAAGTTGCATATTTTAAGTGGCATAGTCTGGTACCCTTCAAAAGTTTGTCAAGCTGAGTGGATAGACATCGTTCTGAGATAATCCAAGAAGATAGTCACAGAACTCTCACCTGTGCACGAAATGGACAAGGACGTATTCTTAAAGAGCCGGCTGGGTGCAGTGGCTCACGCCTGTAATCCTAGCACCTTAATGCTGAGTGTGATCTGCGGCAGTATGGAGGTGAAGGAATGATGGGTGACCCCTGTTTTCTGAGTGCATCAGTGACAGGCTTACCTGCCTTCCTCACCTCCCCTCTGTCAGACTCCTGCCTCGCTACTGATGGGCTTCTCTTCTCCTTCTCCTCACACAATTCTTCTCTGTTCCCTTTACTTCCTTCGTGTTGTTGTTTGTAATTTCACACCCCCACACCCCCAGCTCATATTTGGGCCTTATCTGAAAATGGCTGTGAAGATTGCCATGGTGCGTCTACTACTGTCATTGGATGCACGGCATGCGTTCTGTTTTTGCTGTTGTTTTCACAAAGCAGGGTACAAATGATTGGTTTCTAACCTGCTATTTTGAAAGTGGTTGATTTTCACCTGAATTAAACAGTGTTTATTCCCAGCTCCATGCTTGTGTATTGGGGGAAGGGCATGTGGGTGTGGGCATGTGTGTGTGTGAAATTCAGAATCAATTCCGACTTTCTCCATAGCATGATACCCATAGCAATTCATTCTTAACAGGGAAGATTACAATTGAGGTCAATCATCCCTTCACATTTGTTCATAAATACATTCATAGAATGACTTGGATGAAAGGAAATATATAATAAATGAGAGTAAAAAAAGGTATATTGACAATGTGCTTGAAACATTGAAAACAGAAAGGTCAGTCATTGAAGACTTTTAAAAAGCTGCTTGATTAAAATGATTGAGCTTTTATATTTTATCCAGATTTATTAACTTTCATGATACAAAATACTCCTAAGTGATTTCAGAAACTACCAAATATATTTATCCCAAGATGCTCTAGTTTTAAAAATTAATAACCTTTTCATAAATGCTGGATTACGGAGTCCCTATGAACATTGCTCAATGGCTTTTACTATAATTGAAACATGAAAAGTTCCAATCAGTACATTTAATGGTGTTGGACTCTAAAGATTTCTATTTGCAAAGAAGTGTGAATTAAAAACAACTGTTAAAGTAATTACAATCTCCTTCAGTGAAACCTCATGGATCCTCTTACTGCCACTTCTAGCAAGGCTCCTTATTGGCATACTCTTACTATACAGGCTTTTAATTAAATTATTGCTTGATTATGTTACCCCAATTCCATGTTCTTTGTAAACCCAAATTCTTACCCACAATCCTAGTTGTCATCTCACTAACACAACATGTTTCCTTTTGTTATGGTCCTCTCTTCCTAGCCATACTGAACCTGAGCAGCCCTCAGGTCCTGTGTTATCTCGGGAACTGCATTGCTTCTCGAGCTCTTTTCTGAGATCACAAATGTCCATTTTCAAAGCAACTTTTTCAGTGCTTCAGAAATTTACATTCTTATACAAAAACATCTGTGTACAGTAGTGTTGTGGTCAGGAAGACATGAATTATGTGGAAACATATCTCTCCAGACTAATAAAACAACAGTGTCACTAGCTCACGCTTCTAAATGTCTTCAATTTTTTTCTTAAGCAAATGATGAAATCAATATTTTTAAACATTTGCATTGAATATTGACATCATTTCTTTAGTCTTATCTGTTCTTGAGGCTCAGGATCATGTGCTCTGCTTTTTGCTGAGCTGGCTCTAGGTTTGTATTGATTTATTAATTCCCTTCAGAGTTTCCTTGGAATTTCGTCTTTCACTCTTGTACTCCTATTACCTCTCTTTTCCCAATTATCATGAATAATGTTCTTGTCTACCTATGATCCTCCTTCAGGGACCTGAATTCAGAGGAAAATGGTATAACTTAATGTGGTCCATTAGTTTCTTTGAATTTCTTCATCTCCTCTCATCTTTCTTCTGGAGAATTCAGACTAATATGCATTTCTAATTTATTCTAGTGAAATATCTCCTATAGAATTTACTTAGCATTAACCATGATTCAAGCACTGCAATAAATTCTTTGGTAGATATAATTATTCCCCCTTTTGTATGAAGAAATCAAGACTTAGAAATTGAATAATATTTCAAAGTTCATGTTGGTATTAAGGGCTGGGAATAATATGCAAACCTAGGAGCGTGTAATTTTACAACTCAGCTCAAACCACTTAGTATATGGCTTCTCTTTTTTAGAGATTCTTAATGCCAGAATCAAGAATACTCTAAAAGTGTGATATGCAACTCTTCCTTACAAAAACATATTATTTTTTATCTTATAAACCATAGTATTTTAATAATACAAACTGTAGTAATTTTTATGAAACATGAGTAAAAAAAGATTAAAATATATACTCACAGTACTTTTTTACTTTTCTATAATTAAATATTTCATTAAATATGTATATACTAGTAAGGATGTAGCTTCTACATACTGCTTGTCTCATTTTCTCTGGTTTTGGTTTTTCTTTTTAACTTAGGGAGGAGTTGGGCTTATGGTAGATATTGGATATTTGATACAGATACGATCATACTTCGTCAAAATTTTCTTGTTGCTTCATTTGATATTTGAATATAACTATTTTCTATTTTTAACATAAGCATTTTAAGGTTGTTCATAATAGGTGCATAACATTCAACCATGTGGATAAACCAAATTCAATTAAAAATTGTTCATATCCTATGTTTAATATGATTCTAATTTTTATATATTAAAAGATTCCTGTGTTTTTCCTTATAAGAAATGAATTCGTAAGTATCCTTTTTAGAAATGTAATTTTATAGGATTTTTTGTTTTATAGAAAAGTTGAGAAGTTTCGATATATATCTAGTATATCTAGTATCTCTATCTAGTATATAGAGGTATACCTAGTATATTTATACTAGATATATAGAAAGTTTCTGTATGTGTAAGATTCAAATCAATTTTGATACATTGTTATTAAGTAAAGTCCATAATTTATTCAGATTTCCTTTGTTTGTACTCAATGTCTTTTCTTGTTCTAGGGCCCCATCCAGGATTCTGCATTTGATTTAGTCACTATGACTTCCAGGCTCCTCTTGGTGGCACCAGTTTCTCACATATCCCTTATTTTTAATGACATTGACAATTTTGAGGAATACTGATCAAGAAATTCATAAAGTGTTCCTCTGTTCGAATTCATCTGTTTTTCCATTTCAGACTGGGGTTATCGGCTATGTGTTTTTCAATAGGTGAATCTTGATTTTTATTACATCCTACCAAGGGTATACACAGTCAAAATGACTGATCTCTGTTGATACTGACCTTGACCACCTACCTGAGGTAATGTTTGCTAAGATTTCGCACTGCAAAGTTACTCTTTCCTCTCCTTTTCTATATTGTATTCTTTGATGGAGGTCACTATGTGCAGCTTACACTTCAAGAGTGGGAAGTCATCCTATACCTATGACAGCAACAGGAGATAGAGAAATTCTAGGCAGACAGTGGCAGGTCCCTGGTAAAGCCCCACCTTCAAGCTGAAAAACCTGAGGCCATGGCCCAAAGTGAGAGCTGACATCCCTGTTTTTCTGCTTGAATGTTGCCTTTTCCAAAACCACTCATGGCCCTGTCCCACACCCCTATCCTGTGCCTATAAAAACCCCATATTCAACTGGCAGAGAGGAGAAGCAGCTGGAAGTCAGAGAGAAGCAGCTTGACTTCAGAGGGACAGCTTGACGGTGTAACTTCAGAGAAGAATTTGGATGGAGATGACCAGATTTCAGGGGAAGATTACCTTCCCATCCTGTACCCTTTTCAGCTCCCCTTCCTGCTGAGAGCCACTTTTATCGGCAATAAAATCAGTACATTTACCATTCTTCAATTCATTCATGTGACCTCATTTCTCCTGGATGCCAGACAAGAGCTTAGGAGCCATGAGTACAGATGTGAAAGGCTCTCACACTTGCCATTTGCCCTTGCTGGCAGAAGGCAACCTCACATGAAAAGGTAGAGGGCCCACTGAGCTGTTAACATTTAAGCCATCTGCAGATGGCTGAGCTAAAAGAGTACTTTAACACACCCTATGGCACTTCAGGGATCATGAGCACCCTCCAAGATGCTGCTGCAAGACCCACACGGAGTTCACTCCTGCCAGCACCCAGAAGTTCTTGCCCTGGCTCCTGCACCTGCTCGTATGTGTGCTCCCTCCCACAAGGGGTGGAATGCAGCAGGTCTGAGTGAGTGGAGTTTGCCCCTGCCACACCAAAGCAACCAGCTGGTTCCAGCATGCATGCACTCTACTTCCCATCTCATTTGCTCCCAGGCTCCCTCCCACTAGGAGTTGAAAGCCGTGGGCTGAGTAAACAAGGCACCCCTGTTGTGAGTCCTGTGAAGACGTCAGGGAAATATCCTGCTTCACCTATTTGAGGGCAGAATATGTACATAAATTATTTTGAATCATCTGCACTGGAGATGTGCCTCTTCTCCCCCGTTTATGTATTTATTCAATCATTATTTATATCACTGTGTACTCACAGCCTTTTATGTTATAGTTTTAGTTATAATCTAAGCATTTTATTTATGTTGTTTGATCAAATTGTCCCAGGTTTGTCCATTGGGAGATCTTCCAGTTGATTCCTGTGTCTCTTTGGCATAGTTCCATCTTGTGTGTGTGTGTGTGTGTTGTGTGTGCACATGCAGGCATGTGTTTGAGCATTTTTTTTCTTTCTGTCGCTATGGGATCCTCAAGCTTATCTTGTAGATTCCCTGAAACAGGAAGTAATGTCACAAAGAAGAGATAGTAAAGAACCCCTTCAGCTCAGGGCAGACTTTTCTGAAAACTGAAATTATCCCAGATGTCCACAGCTTTAGAAACTTCTAAAATGTTGCCTCCACTCTGTCTTCTGATAGGTCTGATGAACATAGGAGATTTTTACTTCCACTCTTACATTCTCACATTTTACAGATTCTGGACTCTGTTAACAAAGCTTTGAAAGTCAAAGTCTGGTGGCAATAGAAGTATATTGAGGTGTGTTCTAATTTTAGGTGAATCAATACCCATCCTCTATTAATATGCTGCAGCAACCATTTGCTGAATGATTCTCACATAATTCAGAGACTGCTGGGCTTCTAAGCTCCTTCTAGAAACAGGGTTTATGGCATCCCTGTAGGCTGAGCAAGCACTTTGCTTCCTGTGCCTTTATTGAACAAACCACTGGATGTTGGGCTTTAAGTGCAGGAAATTTACACCAAGTACTGAGCAAAGAGGGCAATGAATGCTGTCTTTTAGCTCCCTTTGCCCACACCTTAACAGAAAAGGACAGTGAGAATTTTGCAAAAGAAGGTAGGCATGTCTCCAAGCAGGGGGCTGATGACCTGTATTGTGTCCTCAGGCAAAATGGTTATGGGCAGTCTCTCTTTGGGTTTCTCCTAACCATGAAAGGTTTAAAAAATGAACTGACGGATGTTAATTAATGATTACTCAAAAGAAAGTAACATAATTCTTGAAGATAAAAGAACCATAATTTTACCATTTCTCATATTGAAGGCATAAAGCAGGAAATTTATTTTCTTTGATATTCTCCTCTCTACATTCCTTCTGATATCCTGGGAAATAATAGGTTTTGGAAAAGAACTCTTCAATCAATCATGGCTTACTGAGAAATTATACATAAAAGAAGCTGTTTCACAAATGCTTTGGCTTCTTTGCAATTCACATGTTTTGTCTTTGGGAAAAAGTTTTGAACTGAATGACTATTAATATCACTTCAAACTCTAAAATTGGCAGTGCCCTCAAACACTTTAAAAAACGTAAGATATGTACAGTAAAGTATATTAATAACTTAAACTTCAAATAGGAAATATGTAAAATAATCCATCAGTTGAAGTGTTAAAATTGCATTGCCTCTCCAACTTTAATAATTCTTATCTCTCCTCCCCATTCTGGTTCTCTCCAGAGAGAGAGAACTGTCATGCAGAGAATGAGAGAGCTCACCATGGGGTACAGCCAGGCCTGTTTCATGTAGAACTAAGCCCGCTAAGGACAAGGAGGAAAGGGGCACAGAGGCACATCTTCCTGAAACAATCGGTGTCCTCTTCTCTGCTATTGTGGATCTCTAACTGGAGAGGAGAAAAGCAGAAAAGCTCTGTTTCTGGATCCTGCTGAGACACTGACTGTCAGAGTAAGGTCTGCTATCTTCAGGAGCAACATAGCACCATGGACTGAGTCTACTTATTTCCTCATTTGTGAGTATTGTCACTATTCCCAAGGGATCCAGAAACTCAATTCTTTTTTTTTTTTTTTTTTTTTTTGAGACGGAGTCTCGCTCTGTCACCCAGGCTGGAGTGCAGTGGCCGGATCTCAGCTCACTGCAAGCTCCGCTTCCCGGGTTCACGCCATTCTCCTGCCTCAGCCTCCCGAGTAGCTGGGACTACAGGCGCCTGCCACCTCGCCCGGCTAAGTTTTTGTATTTTTAGTAGAGACGGGGTTTCACTGTGTTAGCCAGGATGGTCTCGATCTCCTGACCTCGTGATCCGCCCGTCTCGGCCTCCCAAAGTGCTGGGATTTACCATGAAAGTGAAAGTGAAAGCTACTTGTTACATAAAATAATGAATCATAAATAAATGTTATTTATTATAAAGTATCTAACTTAAAGACTACCTACAACATTTTCGTTTGAAGCCTGGCCATGAAAAATGCATGCCTCATAAACCATTTGTGGGGGAATATTAATGGTTAAATCAAATTATCAGATGTTTGAAGGTTGCATTTTTCTTACTGAATATACAAATGTTTCATTTTTTATTTTATGTTAATCATTGAAACATGATGACCTGCTTTTATGGCAGTGTCTTGGCAATCACTAAAGCCACTTAGCACAAGCCATCACCCCAATGCTGAGAATTCTAATTCTCTGGTGTGTTTTATTGACAGTATAAGTATTCTGTATCAATCAGGACAACTGAACCATGCTCAGTACCTGGGAAAGTTGTTCATGCCTTTGCTGACAAGATAGATTACCCATGCAAAGCTTGAAATATTTAATTATCCCTGATTAAATATAGCTCCCTTCTTTGGAATTTCCATGTTTATACTTTTTCAGAATTAAAAGAATGTGTACGTGTTTATATAGCAACATTATAGAGTAGAATACTAACACAAGGAGGAAACCTATGGAATCCATATGAGTTATACATTTGACAGCAAACGAGTCCTCTGTTTAGAAAAATTAATATACAAATTATTCTATATAAAAAATGAAACCTCTGATTCAAAATGTGGCTACTCCAATGACTGTAATTTTTAGATGTTAATGTGGAAATACCAAATTAAATCTATTATCTATTGTTATCTATCTATTCTACTAAAGTGGAAATCCCAACTTCAATTTACTTCTACTATCATACTAACCACAACTTAGAATGTGGTTAGATAACTATCATTTCATCATAGTTCAGTCAGTTTTATCAATAACAGAATGTTTTCTGCAAAAATTCAGCCACTTAAGTAATTCTAAAATTCTGAAATGATGCTAGAATCAAAATGTAAAATTATGTATCAACAGGTAATATGATATGCTAATAATGGCATGAAAGACAAAAAAGTTTTCAGAGAAATGAAAGATAAACTCTGCCTTAAACTAAAACTTTAAATCAAACAAATTCACTTGTATCTAATGTAATTCAGGAAACATCTCTGTTTAGAAATGTATAGTATGTAGACAGAAGCAGACTACCAAAGAGAAACAAATACTTGCTGCGTGTAGTGTGTGTGTGCGAGTGTGTGTGTGTATGTGTATACACACATTGCCTAACTTTGGCTTCTGCTTTCAAAATGTGTGCTTTGTAGCACTTCTTGTTGGGGGTCCGTGTGTTTCCTAAACAAAGGAATGAACACACAAGACAACACAAGACAAGACAAACATGGCGGCCGCCTCGAATTGTGCACTCTGCTTTATTTTATACAGTCGTTTGTGGAATGTTACCAAGTCACAAGACACATTGTTGTTTTTCTGACCTTTCCCTGACTTCATTTGCAAGAGCAGGACTTATGGGGAACACCCTGCTTCGTTTGCAAGAGCAGGACTTATCGGGAACACCCTGTTTGTGAGCA